>NC_081436.1:23287763-23560263 GCF_949786415.1 Peromyscus eremicus | reverse complement strand
CCTGAAGCTGGGTGTGGTGACACAAGTCTTAAATCCCAGCACTCAGGATGCAGAGGCAGGCAGATCTCTGTGAGTTCTGAGACCAGCCTGATCTACATACACAGTGAGTTCCAGGCCAGCCAGGGCTACACAGATAGACTTTGTCTCAGAAAACAAACAGCACCCATGAGGCAGAAACCCTTATTTTGATTTTACAGATGAAAGAAGTGATGCCTACAGAGAAACTGGAATGTTTCCAAAGTCACTTGGCTGGCTAGTGTAGCATTAGTTCCAGAGTCTGGAGCTATGTGGACAAACAGAGCAAACCAGGGCCAGTAGAACCCCTGTTCTAGCCCCAAGGCATGTTGCTAAGGCTCAGGATACCAACACATGCTGCACCTGTTTCCCAAGAACTGAGCTTTTTACCAACTCCAAATGGAGCTGGGGCAGATGAGGTTAGATGAAATTCTCTCATGGACACCAAAACTGATGGCCCATACACTCTGGGGCCAGTGAGCATCAGGGAGGCTATGGTACCTACGTTCACACTGAAAGATGAGAAAAGGTAGCTCTGTATGTGGAGAATTTCGACATGCTCAGGGTCTACTGGCCAGTACTCAAGGCCTAGACTTGAGGCTCACCTTAGCATACGAGCAAGACTATACCCCTGAGGTACATACCATGGCTGCTCCTACCAAGTACCCACTGTGTTTCAGGCTATGCACTAAAGCCTGGATGATTCCCTTCCAGCCCCACTTCTGCAAAGAGGTGGCAGGAGCCTGGTGACAAGGATATGGGACGACTTTGGTCTTTTCTCTCCGGCTGATCAGCAAATCCTGGCCTTTAAGCGGCAGCTTAGAGTAGTTGAGGAAGTAGTACATAATTAGCGGGCTCTTCCCATAAAGGTTGAATTGGTTTACAGTCAACTTGGGGCTTTTGCAGGCAGGGTGGGACTAAGTGGGGGAGAGAAAGAAAAAGAAAAGATATTGTCATGTGAGATGATGAATGTTGTCAACTTGACAGGAATTAGACCCACTCAAGGAATAAGTCTCCAAACATACGTGAGGGATTATTTGGCTTCTGGGCATATCTAAGAGGGTATATATATATATATATATATATATATATATATATCTTTAACCTTGATTGATTAAAGATCTATCTTCACTGTGGGTGGGGCCATTCCTGTGTAGGGATCCTAGACTGTCTGGCTTGGAGAACAGGAGCTCAGAACCAGCATTCACGGCTCTCTGCTTCCTGAGTGCGGACACAATGTGACCGTCTGCCTCAAGCTCCTGCTGCTGGCCCTTCCTCACCTTGATGGTCTGTTACCATGAGCCCAAACAAAGACTCTCTCCCTTAGGTGTTTCTTCCAGGTTATCTTATCATAGCAGTAGGAAACGTAACTGACACTCCATGTTTCCAGCACCTATGCCTCTGACCCAGGAACTCCAGCTCTATGATGCCTCCTCGGGGAATGGCCAAAACAAAGAAAAGTTCTACATGTGAGCTACCGCAATAATAAATAGCTGCTTCCCCTTGTCGAAATGGCAAGAAATAATTGGACAATGCACAGCACAGGCCTAGGGGCAAGTGAATTCCAATTTGTACTATTTTCTCGTGGAACAATCTAAAATGTATTCTGCTCTAGTAATTCCATTTTAGTAAGTTTTTTCTCCATGTACACTTGTACATGTGTAAACCAATACACAAACACACACACACACACACACACACACACACACACAATTTAGCAAAAACTTTAAAGACTGAATTTTTCACCAAGGGCAAAGATTATCATTCTAATTAGTAAGCAGGCTGTTAGAAAAAGGAGCTGAGTGTGGTGGTGTGTGGTGACATTTTGTCCCCCAGTATATTGTACACCCTAATAAACTGGGGCCAGAGAACAGAACAGCCACTAGATAGACATAGAGGCCAGAAAATGGTGGCACACACACCTTTAATCCTAGCCTTCTGGAGGCAGAGATCCATCCGATCTCTGTGAGTTCAAAGCCACACGAAACAACCAGGCATGGTGACACACACCTTTAATCCCAGCACTTGAGATCTCATGTCTTTCTGGGGAAGGACACATGCCTTTAATCCCAGGAAGTGATGGCAGGAAGCAGAAAGGTATATAAGGCATGAGGACCAGGAACTAGAAGCTTTTAAGCTTTTAGGCTTTTAGCAGCAGTTCAGCTGAGATCCATTCAGATGAGGACATAAAGGCTTCCAGTTTGAGGAAACAAGATCAGCTGAGGAATTGGTGAGGTGAGGTTGGATGTGGCTTGTTCTGTTTCTCTGATCTTTCAGAGTTCACCTTAATACCTGGCTCCGGGTTTGTTTTTACTAATAAGACCGTTGAAGATTCTTGTTACAGTGGTGCACAGTCAGCAGCTGGGAGGCTAAGGCAGGGGGATCTGCAGTTCAAAGTCAGGCTGGAAAACAGTGAGACCCTGTATTAATTGAAAAAAAAAAAAGAAAGAAAGAAAGAAAGCCAGGTGGTGGTGGTGCACACCTTTAATCCCAGTACTTGGGAAGCAGAGGTAGGCAGATCTCTGAGTTCGAGGCCAGCCTGGTCTACAAAGCAAGTTTCAGGACAGCCAGGGATACACATAGAAACCCTGTCTGGAAAAACCAAAACCAAAAACCAAAACAAACAAACAAAAGGCAAGTGGTAGTGGTGTTGGATGGCAGCAGATTCTACCAATTTTTGCCTTCTTTGGCAACCCAGCTCTCCTCACAGCAGGCAAGTGTTCCACCAGGTCACATCCTGGTCTGGAAATGCTGTATTTCTTTTTTCTTCTCTTTCTTCTTTTTTTTTTGTTTTTTGAAACAGGGTTTTTCTGTATAACAGCCGTAGCTGTCCTGGAACTCGCTCTGTAGACCAGGCTGGCCTCGAACTCACAGAGATCTGTCGGCCTCTGCCTCCCGAATGCTGAGATGAAAGGTGTGCACCACCACGACCAGCCACTGTATTTCTTAAAGTGATGAGGTCACATGCCTCTTTGGCCACAGCTACCCATCAAGACCTTTTGGCTGAGCCGGCTGGTCTCTGCACTTCTTCCCATCGCTCCTGCAGGTTCTCAGATGTCCCGTTTGTCATCACTGTTAAAATCTGTCACTATCCAGTCTAACTCCTCCTACCCAGACAATCTACAGGTTAGGTCATGACTGCTCTACTCCTTCCTTCTGTCTGTAGAGCAGATCCAGCAGCTCTTAGCACCAGGGACCAAAGATGGCCAGAACTGGTTTTCTATTTCCAGACAAAGGCCATTGGCTTTAGGCTTGCACAGATGGTGAGGGGCAGCACAGAGATCTGAACCCACTGTGAAGGTGTATTTATTTCTACAACAGAAAAGGAAGCAGGCTAACACAGCTCTCTTCCTGTTATACATGGGGTCTGAGTTTTAAGTAGAAAAAAAAATATTATTTACGCCTTCAGAGAACAAGGTCTGACTCTGTAGCCCAGGATAGCCTAGAACTTGCTATGTAGCTCAGGCTAGCTAGAATGCTCAGCAATCCTCCTAAGTGCTGATATTACAGGGGTGAGCTACCACACCTGGCTCCAGCAGAGAATTTAAATACAGACAAACACTCGGACAGTGGGCGTCTTCTTAACCCAGGAATCATCCTTAGGAGATCTGCTGGCATCATCTGGGCTGTAATCAGAAACACCCCAGCTCTTACCTGACACCTGCGTAAGATGAAGATGCTCTGGCCACGGTCCTTTAAATCACCTCTGCTCTGAAGTCAGGAACACTGATCAGTTAAAAATGTTTGCCGCTCTTCCAGAGGATACAAATTTGGTTCCCAGTGACCATGTCAGGTGACTCACAACAGCCTATAACTCCAGCTCCAGGGAATCAGACACCCTCTTCTGGCCTCTGAGGACACCTGTACTCACATGCACACACAGTCACATGCAGGCATACACACACACACACACACACACACACACACACACACACAAATTAAAAACAATGAAATAGTTCTTAAATTTCCAATATTATGCTCACCTTTTTCAGTAACAAACTCATGCATGCTCTGGCTTCTGATATCCTCTTGACTTGCTGTGTGGCTTTCCTGGAGAACAGGGTTGTTACAGGGTGATCTGTCAATGTAATACAGCAAAAAAGTGATCATGGGTATTTGCCCAGAGAAAACAAAAAGTTTGGGGTGGGTCTCAGCTTCCTGCTAGAGTGAAAATGCCCTAGTGTGTTGGTATTGGTGCAAGATGTCAGTCCTCTGGAGTCATCTGGCTCCGCTTGCTTTATAGCCAGGCAAACAGCTATAAGCCATGTTGGCCCATCTATCTGTCCATCCTTTGTTCTATGCCACAAATAATTACTGAACATCTATTCCATACCAGGTTCATGCTGGATGCTAGAATTAAATCATCTTCAAGGGCCTCCTAGTTTACTGAGAAAAGAAAGAACACATAAATAATAAGTATCACACTAACCCAGGAACAGGGTGGTCACAGAATAAGTTAAGACCTAAAGCTTTTTTTTTTTTTTTTTTCTGAGACAGGGTTTCTCTGTGTAGCTTTGGAGCCTGTCATGGAACTCACTGTGTAGACCAGGCTAGCCTCGAACTCACAGAGATCCACCTGCCTCTGCCTCCAGAGTGCTGGGATTCCTCCCCCCCCCCTCCGGAGTTGAGGACCAAACCCAGGGCCTTGCGCTTGCTAGGCAAGCACTCTACCACTGAGCTAAATCTCCAACCTCACTGGGATTCCTTATAAAAAGCTGAACAGCTAGTAAGTAGGCAGGAGAGAGAGAGGCGGGGCTGGCGGGCACAGAGAATAAATAGGAGGAGACAGGGTTTCTCTGTGTAGCCTTAGCTGTTCTGGAACTCAATCTGTAGACCAGGCTGGCCTCGAACTCAGAGATCCGCCTGCCTCTGCCTCCTGAGTGCTGGGATTAAAGGAGTGTGCCACCACTGCCCAGCTTCCTCTCCCTTCTCATGTCCCTATAATTTGTCACCACCGCCCGGTGACCCAAAGCTTTTTAAAATGCCATGCAGCAACAGAATGGGTGTTGTAGCTACAAGACAAAAAAGCAATCCAGTGGTTTCCTGTAGGAGGTCAGCAGAGAATGCTTGAAGACAAGCAAAAACATAACAGGTCACCCAAAAACAGACCACTAGTATGGCTGCAGCGCTCTCCATGGGAGCACTGGAAGGCAGAGAACAGTGGAACCAAATCACCAACACACCAAGAGAAACAGCACCATTAGTCTAGGGCGGATGTAGCTCAGTGGTAGAGCGCTTGACTAACATGGACAAGATCATGGGTTCAGTCCCTAGCAACAGGAAGGAAGAAAAACGTCTTAGGCTGGAGAGATGGTTCATAGGTTAAGAACACATTTTGCTCTTCCAGAGGACCAGAGTTCAGTTCCCAGCATCCACATCAGGAAGCTCACAATGGCCTTTAGCTCTAGCTCCAGGGGATCTGATGGCCTCTTCTGGCCTCCAAGGGTATCCAAAATCTGTGGCATACACTTACAAAAATGTACACATATATACATAATGTTGAATAAATATAAAAATAAATCCAGGACTGTAGAGAAGACTCAGCAGTTAAGAGCACTCACTGCGCTTGCAGAGGAACAAGGTTTGGTTCTGAGCACCCACATGGCAGCTCACGGCTGTCTATAATTCTAGTTCCAGGGAACCCAATATCCTCTTTTGGCTTGTCTGGGTACCAGGTACCCACATTGTGCACAAGCACACATGCAGGCAAAACACCCACACACATAAAATAATAAGTAAAATTTAAAAAAAAAAATTTCAAAGCTGTAAATTGAAGTAGGATAAGACAAATTATGGGGACATGAGAAGGGAGAGGAAGCTGGGCGGTGGTGGCACATGCCTTTAATCCTAGCACTTGGGAGGCAGAGGCAGATGGATCTCTGTGAGTTCAAGGCCAGCCTGGTCTAGAGAGTGAGTTCCAGAACAGCTAAAGCTACACAGAGAAACCTGTCTCAAAAACCTGGGGTAGGAGGGGGAGTCCAATTACTCTAGAGTCTGATTAACATTTTGCAGCTAAGAAGCAAGAAATCCAGCACAATCAACCACATCTGTGGGAAAGGCTGATAACAGTACCCCTTTCAGGGCTGGAGAGATGGCTCAGAGGTTAAGAGCACTGACTGCTCTTCCAGAGGTCCTGAGTTCAATTCCCAGCAACCACATGGTGGCTCACAACCATCTGTAATGAGATCTGGTGCCCTCTTCTGACCTGTAGTCATTCATGCTGTATACAAAATAAATAAATAAATCTTTAAAAACAAAAACAAAAACAAAAACAAAAACAGTACCCCTTTCATATGCAGGCACTTTATGTTAAAACAGCAGTTAAGGCCTGAATGTATATGACCCTGGATAGGGCCTTATTCCTAATAAAAAGCTGAACGGCCAATAGGTAGGCAGGAGAGGGACAGGCAGGGCTGGTAGGCAGAGAGAATAAATAGGAGGACTCTAGACTCAAGAAGAAGAGAAGAAGGAAGAAGAGAAGAAGGGAGAAGAGAACGAGGGAGAAAGAGAGGGACACACAAGCCAGAGCCACCATCTGGACATGAGAAGCAGTGAAAGTAAGATACACAGAAGAAAGGTAAAAAGCCCCTCAAGGCAAGAGGTAGATGAAGAGAAACGCTTTAAGTTAAAAAGAGCTAGGCAGACGGGTAATGTCTGGGGGGCGCTCACCAACCTAAGACAGAATGCCTGTGTGGCCTGGGCAGGCATCTCCATGACGGGTAAGGTGACCTGCTGATGTACTAAGCAACCTAAGTCAAAAGCTCATTTTTTAGGGGGACCTGTAGGGCCCTGGCCCCTGTTTTGGGTAACTGTTGCCTTGCTTGCTGACCTTGACCTTGAAATCCTACCTATGCTAATTCCCTGCCAGATTCCACCCTCCTGAATGCTTAAGGGAAGTTCCTTGTCTGTGTATCCTGCATATTGGGCATTAACAGCTTAGATGCAAGATTATAAAACATTGGTAGTGAACTTCTGCCCTCCGGGGTTCTCCCAATGTGCTGTAAGCCTGTATTTAAGACCTCTTCCCTCCTTCAATAAACGGCATTCAGCATTAAAATAAATAAATAAATAAATAAATAAATAAATAAATAAACAAACAAACAAACAAAACTAGGCAGAAACGTGCCTAAGCAAGGCTGAGCATTCAAAAGTAATCACAAGTCTCCACATCATGATTTGGGAGCTGGTTGATAGCCTGAAAGAAAAAGTCTGGTCCAGCACCTCACTTGGAGAAGCCCACATGCATGCTCTCAGGTGTACTTCATTTTCCTCTACATCCCTCCTTTCTCCTGATCCTTGTGCTTAAACCTGTTCAAATATCTGCAGTGGCTGGAGAGATGGCTCCATGGCGAAGAGTGTTGGCTGCTCTTCCAGAGGACCTGAGTTCCCAGCACCTTTCTACAGTGGCTCACAACTGCCTGGAACTCCAGTTCCAGGGATCTGATGCTCTCTTCTGGGCCTCTGAGGGCATCTGCACATATGTGGTATACACACACACATAAATAAAAATAAAATAATCGTGTGTGTGTGTGTGTGTGTGTGTGTGTGTGTGTGTGTATCTTTAATAAAATCTCTACCTCTGCTCTACTGATGGGTCCTGTAATTCTTTTCAGCACTGAAGCCATGAATACTAGTTTGGACTGAGTAAAGGTCCCCAGAACTCTAGGAGAACTCCTCAGGCTGTTAAGGATGGCAGTGTGGAGCTGCAGCCTGTGAAGCTGACATAATGAACTGGGTCAGGAGCCCTGGCACTCTTGACACTTGAGGGCTCTTTGTAGAAGAATATTTTAAGGTGTGTTACTTTTGTTTATGTTGCATTTGTTTAACTCTGTGAAGCTGTGTTACTTTGCCTGTCTAAAACACCTGATGGTCTAATAAAGAGCTGAATGGCCAATAGCAAGGCAGGAGAAAGGATAGGCGGGGCTAACAGGCAGAGAGAATACATAGAAGGAGAAATCTGGGAGGAGAGAAGAAGTAGCCAGAGAAGGAGGAGGACTCTAGGGGTCAGCCACCCAGCCATACAGCCAGCCATGGAGTAAGAGTGAAAGTAAGTAAGATTACAGAAGTAAGAAAGGTAAAAGTCTAGAGGTGAAAGACAGACAGGATAATTTAAAGTTAAGAAAAGCTGGCAAGAAACAAGCCAAGTTAAGACCAGGCATTCATAATTAAGGAATAAGCCTCCAAGCGTGATTTACTTGGGAGCTGGGGGGCAGGCCCCTCAAAAGAGCCCAAAACAGCTAACAACAGCTCTTTGTCAGGAGAATGTCTTATGCACTGAGGTGCTTATATTGACTGAAACAAAAATGCACCCTCTCCTAGCCATTTCTTGGTGCCAAGGCCCAGGTCAAACCCAAGTGCATAGCTAAGTATGTTCAGATGGACCCATGCAATGTAGGGGTAATAACTGAGAAGCAAGCCAGCCTTGCCCTCCACAGCAGCCTTCTTACCTTTCATGTGGCTGCATCGTAAGCTTTCCTCTGCGGTCAGCTTCCTTGAAAAGCCTCTCTCCTGGGTTGTAGAGAAACTAGAAGACTGCTTCAGTGATGTGTGATGTCCTTCTGCACGCTGCAAATATGTGTTGCTTTTATTGGTTGATGAATAAGGCTGCTTTGGCCTATGGCAGAATATAGCTAGGTGGGAAAGCCAAACTGAATACAGAGAGAGAGAAGGGCAGACTCGAGAGAGACACTGAGGGCCACAGGGGAGCAAGATGTAAAGGAACACAGGTAAAGTCATGAGACACGTGGCGATACCAAACCATTTGTAATTAATATAAGTCCCTGTGTGTTTATTTGGGACCGAGCGGCTGTGGAACACAGGAAAACTTCCAGCTACACTTCAGGGAAGTATTTTTTTTTTTAAGAATATAGTTAGTAAAACTGGTATGAGAGAGATACTCGCACCTTAGCTGTACCTCATCATTCTCAGTAAAGGAACATGTGTGAGAAGAGCTTTCTGGCCCAGCCTGACAATTTCAAGACCATGGCAGAGAGAAGGGGTCAGAGGGGAAAACTCAAAGGGATGATGTGGAGTTGGGGCCGGGCAGCAGTGGGTTGTCACTCAGCAGCTAGGGATCTGGAGCAGTCACTGAGTATCTTTGCTCCCTGGGCTTCCTTAAAGATGAACTGCCACAACTTGCAATGTGCACCGTGGCTCCTGGAAATGGCTCCAAACCCACTGCCGTCATTTCTAAGTCTGGCAGTGCCCGGCCTTCACTAATGTTTCTTTAAGCAACTGCTGCGGTATCTGCTACTTGCCAATCACTGAAACCTAGTCCCTGTCTTGAAGCATCCCAGATTAGCAGGACGCTTTCATAACAGTGGCTCAAGCTAGGACCTGCTCTCCCATAGAAACCACGCTAAGGCTCAGGACTCTTGACTTCTCCCACCTTCGGGTTTCAATCTAAGGACACTGTCCCCAGGGACCAAGATGGCAGCCAGAGCTCCAGTCACCACATTCACACTCCAGGAGGCTGACTAGGAAGGGAAACTAGGAAGGATCCATACAAGCCTCTCAAAGGAAGGAAGGATCCCATAAACGGACACATAGTCCGTCCACATCTCACTGACTCCACCGACCAGTCACACAGCTATGCATAGATATGGGAGAGTCTTTTTTTTTTTTTTTATTCAGAGCTAAGGACCGAACCCAGGGCCTTGCACTTGCTAGGCAAGCGCTCTACAACTGAGCTAAATCCCCAACCCCATATGGGAGAGTCAAGGAAATATCTTCATTGTGGTCATGTACTCGTACAACAACAATGAAAAATCCTAAGTGTAACAACAAATGATGGAGAGGATTTGAGGGCAAGGAGCCCTGAGTCGCTGCTGATGTGGGGTACAAATTAATACAACTGTTATGAAAATCAGTTTAGAGGTTTTTCAAAAAATAAAAACTAAAACTACCATATGACCCTCACTCCTGGGCAGACATTCGAGCACAGATATCCTCACACCTACCACCCAAACATGTTTACAGCTCCTCTGCTCACTTCAGCGGGGAGATGGAAGCTGCCCAGCTGTCCATCAACACATGAACAGATCATGAAAATCTAGTCCACCTCACATTTCTGGGAACTGGCCAATCCATGTCCTCAGCTTTCACTCCTGCCTCAACTTCCCTCACCTACGAAGCTCTGTATCACCCACCGCCTCTCTGTTCCCTGAGTAGCTCTATCTCCCTCTCTCCCTCCTGTCTCAGGGCTTTGCACAAGCTGTCCCTGCTTCCTAGACGGCTCCCCATTCATCTCCCAATAGCTCCTCAGGTTCTGAGCTCACAAGGTGCTTTTCTGGGAGAACCATTTGTCACATGCACACTCTTCCTCTCCACATCCCAGGGTCAAAGCCTCACACTGCTCTTCTTCTTCAACCCTTCCCATGCACCACACCTGCCTGAGACAAGACAGAAAAAGCCACGAGAGGAACTGGTGTTATGGACTCGTGTCCAGGAGGGCTGCTGATAGGAGCCGACTGCTTCCTGAAGGACACAGAATACCCAGGACAGCCAGTCCCCAAGAACACTGTTTATGAGACAGAACCTCTCAGTGGCCTGGAACTCCATGATTGGACTAACTGACTGGCCAATGATCGCTGGCCATGGCCTCTGCCTCGCCTGCAGTCAGATGACAGGCACACACCACCATACCCAGCCTTTTTCACATGGGTTCTGGGGACTGAACTCAGGTCTTCATGCTTTTATCAACAGAGCTATCTTCCAACTCAAATTCCTCCTTAGAAAGGCTGCCATCCACCACCTTTTTTAAAACCCACTGAAGGAATGGAAGACTTGACCAAGTCTTTGACAGGTTTCTGGGAGCTCTGATTTATAGCAGAGTCACAGAAGAATTGGCTCTATTACAGGTCCTCAATGCGTGAGCATGACAAGGGCAGGTGGCATGTTGGTCTTGGAGAAACCACGGTTTGGTGTCCTGAATTCTGGACTCGAATAGTCTGCAGCCTCTGAAATGTATGTTTTGAATGCAGCCAGCTGCATTCACTGAGCAGATGGGGGACTGTCTGCTCATGGTTAGAGGCTCTATCACCAGCGCATCCAAACACCCCTCCAGTCCTGGTTTGCCATTCAAATTTCAGCTGCTTTCAAGATTCCAGTTTTTGATTATTCTATTTCCAGGACAGAAGATGGGATCTCTCAGCTGGGTTCTTGCAATAAATGTCAGAAGGCTTTCTGTGTTTTGGTACAAAGGAACCTATTTGTTTTGGGCACTGTGGCTGGCAGTGCCCAAATACTGACTAATATTTTGATGCTGATCTCTGAGGGACAGTTGGCCTCAGCAATGCTCATTCTGTCTGTGCTTGGGAAAGGAGTGATATTTATAGAGCTCCATCTCATGCTAGGCACAGGGCCTAGAGCTTACAAAGGAAGTCCCGATACCCTATGGAGTGCCTTCTTTTTTTTTTTTTTTCCGAGACAGGGTTTCTCTGTATAGCTTTGCACCTTTCCTGCAACTCACTTGGTAGCCCAGGCTGGCCTCGAACTCACAGAGATCCACCTGGCTCTGCCTCCCGAGTGCTGGGATTAAAGGCGTGCGCCACCACCGCCTGGCTGGAGTGCTTTCTTGGTGGCAGGCCTACTTCTGAAGACGAAGGAGTTCAAACAGTGACAGGAGACAACCCTTCCCTCATAGAGTTTACATACTAGCCGAGGGAGTACTCCAACCAACAAAAAATCCTCAGTGAGAATGGGAGACCATTACAAGAGGCACAGGGCATGGAGGTGGGTTGCATCATCTCTGTGCTGAGGCCCAGCCTCTTCATACTGAGTGCTCCAAGATAAACACATGGCATCTAACATGGCATCAGGCTTCATGTGGTGTCAGATACGGGCACTCGGTCATCAGAAAAAGGCATGTTGACCTAGGGCTTCAAGATCGGTGTGGACGTGGCCATGGTCAGCATAAATACTCAGAAAGAAAAGGGATGGGGCTTGTTTCATTAGGAGCATCCTCTAGACGGGGCCAAGAAACGCAGCTCTGAGCATGAGGGTGAAGGGGGTTGTGAGGGGGTCGTGAGGGGAGTCACTGTACGCTATGGCTGTAGTGCGGTAGTAGAATGTTTGCCCTCTCAGGAGGGGATGGGGGAGATGGGGAGAAAAAGAGGGTGGGGGAGATACAGAGACAGAAGGACTGAGCCCCAGATGTGAGCCTGGGGCCATGAGCCTGCCTATCTGGGGCTCAGCCTGGACTCAAAGCCTGGGTCTGTTCCTCTCACGTTCCTGGGGTTGTCCCCCATGCTCCTTTCATATATGGATAATCTGGGGCCTAACAAGCCCCTCTCTGAGAAAGTGGGGTAGAACAGGACAGGGAGATCCAGGACAGGCACCAAAACTACACAGAGAAACCCTATCTCGAAAAACAAAAAACAAAATAAAACAAAACAAAACAAAAAAAAAAAACAAGAACAGGACAGGGATGTGCCACAGGTGCTCCAGGAAACCTGGGGCCAGCTTCAGGGCCTTGTGAAGTTCAGGGTCCAGGTCTGTGCTCCCCACTTACCAGAAGGGTATGGAATTTCTTGTTTTTGTAGTGGTCCATCTTTGGGAAGGAGGTTCTCATACAAGTGAAGAGGGTGAATTCTCTTCCTAGGAGAGAGAAAAGCTGCTCTGTAGTGTCTGGTCACTGCATGTGAGATGGTAGGAGCCCTAGACGATCCTCCTGGAAGCATTGACAAGAGCAGAGGTGGCCCCAGGCAAGCACAGGCCTCTGCTCAACAGGCAGAGCAGACGAGCTAGCACAGACTAATGTCCACATGGCTACACGTGCAGGGCGCAGTTCACAGGACCACAAAACAAGCCACAGTGGCGTCTCAGGAAACTAACAACCCGGACTCCTACAAGACCGAGCCAAGTGCCAGGTAAAACGTTCCTTGGTTTGTTTTTCAGACAGCATTTCTCTGTGTAGTCCTGACTTCCCTGCTGGAGACAGGACCTCTCTACTCTGTAACTCTGGCTATAGACCAGGCTGGCCTCGAACTCACAGAGACCCACCTGCCTCTGCCTCCCAAATGCTGGGATTAAAGGTGTGCGCCACTACCGCCCAGCCTCCTGACTCCTCCTAAACGTGTTTTGTTTGTTTGCTTTTGAAACAGGGTCTTACTATCTAGCCCTGGCTGGCCTTGAACTCAATTTAGAAACCAGGTTGGTCTCTAATTTGCAGTCCTCTTGCCTCAGCTTCCCAAGGGCTGGCATTAGAAGTGTGTGCACCTGGCCTGGCTGGCTTAAAAGTTTGGAAAGGAAAATCCAAGGCTAAAGAGATGAGTTGGTGGTAAAGCACACTCCGCTCTTATAGGGGACCTGGCGCCATTGTCAGCATCCCCAGAGCGGCCACAAACATATGCAACTCCAGTTCCTGGGAATCCAACGCCCTCTTCTGGCCTCCATGGGCACCAAGCACACACATGTGGCACACAGACGTACATGCAGGCAAAACACTCATACACATAAGATAAATCTAAAAAAAACAGAAAAAAATTTAAAACAACAAAAGTAAAAAAAAAAAGTAAAAAAAAAATCTAGGGTTGGGGCATTGCAGTGTTAAGAGTTCAGGATTAGCATGTGCCTTAGCTCTGGGTTTGAGCCCTGAAACCACCAAAAAATATCTATCAATATCACCAAGATAAACTATTAATATGATAATATAGTAAGTTGTTAAACTTTCGATGCATCAAAACAAAAAATATTGAGCATAGCTAATCCTTTAGAGGCAAGGATAAAGACAATTTAAGGACTGGTTTCTTTTTTTTTTCTCCCCACTTAGAAAAACAAAATAGGGCTGGAGAGATGGCTCAGAGGTTAAGAGAACTGACTGCTCTTCCAGAGGTCCTGAGTTCAATTCCCAGCAACCACATGGTGGCTCACAACCATCTGTAACGAGATCTAGTGCCCTCTTCTGGCTTGCAGTCATACATGCAGACAGAACACTGTATACATAATAAATAAATCTTAAAAAAAAAAAAAAAAAGATTGAAACATTCTTAAAAAAAAAAAAAAAAGAAAGAAAAACAAAATAAAACCCTGGTCTACAGAGGGAGTCCCAGGCCAGGCAGGGACACACAGAGAAACCCCATCTGTACCTGCGGGCTGGGCAAGCATGTCTGTTTGCTTAGGACAGTGACAGCAGTGGCAGGCAGGCTCTGGTCCTGGGAAAGGGGGCACTGTTACAATTTCCAAACCAACACTGCAGCCTGCTCTCTGCAAGGGGTACAGCCAGGCTCTTCCTTGGAACCCCAAATTGATATTTCAGCTTCACTGTGGCTGTAGGTGGGGGGGCCTTGCTCAGCTGCAGGCTCCAATCGACTTAACCTCCACAGCTTCTACACCAGTTGGTTCCCTTCTACCTGTTTAAAACATGAACCTTCAAATGTCAGTGTGAATGCTCCGCACTGCACTGTTGGTGTCCTGGTACTGCACCATGTACCTCTGCACCCTGTCTCCACCCAAGGTGGGTACAATGCACGTGCTGTAGCTCAAGTGCCTCCCATTGCCCTTGGATAGGGAGGAGAGGCAAGGCTCACATGCCCAATGATACTCTCAGCCCAGGGCCTGGCTCATGGAACTCTTGATGTGACGTGATGTGACGTGACGTGACATGACATGACATGACCATCACAGACTCTTAAACTAGCCGCCAAAGTGAAATAGCAATGGCAATGAGCTGTAGAGTACTCACAGTGTAGTTGACATGTGGGCAGTAGAATTTTCTGTTCTGTAGTAGACCAGGTTGGTTTCAAACTTGAGAAAAGCCTCCTGTATCTGCCTACTAAGTGCTTGGATTAGAGTTGTGTGCCACCAATACATGTCTATGACATGACATGTTGAAGGAAATAAAAAAGCTGGTATTGTGCAAGTTACTCTTCTGACCATCAGTGAGTTCTCATCTGTGATGTGCACGTAGGGTCTCCTTAAGTTCACTTGGTTGTCATGGGGATGAACACAGAGGTTCCAGCAAGTCCCAGGCACCAGTAAACTCCTAGGTTCCTATTAACTAGCTTTCCATATTCTATAGTACAACATACAGACCAGATAGAGTATAGAACATGCAAGCCTCATAGACAATGCTAGAACATGCAGAGCTGACAGAGTATAGAATATGCAGGCCTCACACACGATACTAGAACATACAGACCCAATAGAGTACAGAACACATAGGCCTTGTAGATGATGCAAGAACATGCAGACCCGATAGAGTATAGAACATGCAGACCTCACACACGATACTAGAACATACAGACCCAACAGAGTATAAAACACGCAAGCCTCATAGATGATACTAGAACATATAGACCTGATAGAGTATAGAACACACAGGCCTCATAGATGATACTAGAATATATAGACCTGATAGAGTATAGAACACACAGGCCTCATAGATGATACTAGAACATATAGACCTGATAGAGTCTAGAACACACAGGCCTTGTGGACAATAATAGAACACACAGACCTGATACAGTATGGGAGAACAGACAGACAAGAGGGTAGATTTGCTTGTTTGCTTATAGCTCTGTGGATGGAACTCATGGTCTTGTACATACTAGGCAATCTCTGTGCCAGAACTGGGTGTCCCCAGCCTTTCTACCCAATGTAAAATTCTACTCCTCATGTTCATAAACACTGATACTTTATTCATTTGATAGAGAGTTTGGAAGGCTGTGAAAGAGAACCTGGCAGAGACATCAATGTCCCAGTACTCTGCCTCAGTTACATTGTGGCTGGGTTGTGTAAGGGAGCAGAAGAGACAGGGCCAGAGCTGGGAACTTACCCCTTATAAGTCGACTGCTCTGTAACATCAATTCTTCTCTCCGGAACCTCTCTGGATCCAGTTCTGAGTAGTCCCAACTGTCATAGCTTTGTGGGCAAGGATATGTCCCTAAAAGAAGCCAAGAGTGGTGATGGCCACTTCCACCAGTGAGAACGGAGCAGGACAAAGGGAAGCAGAGGCCTTGAGCCTCCTCCTGGTTACAGGGAACTGGAGATCTGCGGCAGCATTGTCCTGGCCTTGTCACGTCCTCTCTAGAGGGTTTCTTCACCACAGAATGGGGGCAATGCTAGCCGCCCTGCCATCTTCTGGTGCCTGGGTGTGTGGTTCTGTGACAAGTGTTAACGAAGATGCCCCAGTTACCCACTTTCTTCCTCACCTCCCATTGTTCGTGCTGGACAACGAGCTCCCTTCCCCAGGAGCAGGGGCTGGGGCGGTCATGTCTGTGTCCCCAGGGCCTCCTGCTGGACCCGGCAGCAGTAAATAAGTAAGTGCTTAGTGAAGGTTTCTTCAACACACTCTCAGGCTACACTGAGCCCTAGAAATGATGCTTCCAAGGGTCACTGGGGAAATCTGAGCCACTGTGCACTAGGAGTAGCCGGGAGGTTTATTTCTGGTGATTAGTTAGGTGAAAACAGGACCAGGGAAAAGGAGCAGCAGGAAGAAGTGGGAAATGAGAGAGACAGGTTGCCATGGTGACCCAAGACCTAGCTCTGGAGAGAACAACCCTGGGTCTAAAACATGGCACTCAGTTGTTTGCTCTTGAACTTCTTTAACCCTTCATGTACAGAGGGCTGAAAGGGTGTAAAGTGGAGAGTTCATACAGCAGGCCCAAGACTTCCGGCCTTAGAAAAGTCTGCAATGCTAGGCCTTGGCTAGAGTCTGGGAACACAGCCAGCAAACCGGCCCCCGCACTGACACAAAGCTACTTTTAATGAGTGGACTACTGTTCCTGGGCTGTCAGTATCGAATGTGACCTACCTAAAATGCCAGCCCTCCAGGACTGAAACACCAGAGAGACAGAGGTGTCTCCAAGAGGACCCTGAATGAAACCTTGGCCTCTGAATCCCTGATGTGCTTCTCCTGGGCAGAGACATCACACACTCATAGCTGCATCTCCCTGGCAGGTAGATAAATGGGTTCTGTGTGACTCCTGTGGTAAGGAGGGAGTGAGCAGTAGGCAGCCTGCTCATAGGGATCCCCCAAAGCATGCCCCTCCTCCTCTACGATCCAGCTGTGCTTCCTACTGGACACAGGAACGCTTAGCTATGGTGACCAAGCTCCTTATGAGGAAGTGACCTTCTCATCCTTCTTGTTCCCAACATAAAATGTCAAAGGTGCCTGTTTCGTACACTATCTAGCCAGCAAAAATCTCACAATAAATAGCAGCATTCAGCGATCTCAGGAAGGTTCTAGGTTGAGAAGGCGAAGTGGGGAAAGGAGTGAAGTTGCTGGGAAGCCAGCGTGGAGCTGGCCACATGGGCCATGCTGCTCTGGGTGACGGGAACATGGATAACAGGGCTGAACTGGTACTTGCTGCCTTGCTCCCTGCAGATGAGGTGTAACACAGACTCCGATCAGGCAGCCATGTTTCAGAACTGTCTAGAAGGAAAGGGGACTAGGGACTGCAGCTCAACTCCCTCTCTCCCTCTCCCTCGCTCCCTCTCTCTTCCTCTCTGGTGTTCTGAGATGGGTCTAAGTAACTCTGGTTGGACTGATACTTGCCCTGTAGCCCAGGCTGACCCAAACTCATAGCAATCTTCCTGCTTCTGCTTCCTGAGTGCCGAGACTACACCACCATGCCCAGCTTTAACTTTCTTTATAGTTCATTTTGGCTGCGATATTCATTGAGTTTTTTAAGGCAGGGTCTTGCCATGAGTTTAGGCTGGCCTTGAACCTTCAAAATCCCTGCTATAGCCTCTCAAACACAAGGGATGCAGGCATGCAGCACCAAGCTCAGACTCTTCAGACTCTTCACTGTCAAGGAGAGAACAGGAAAGCTGTCGTGATGCAGAGCGTTAGGCAGCCAAAAAACACACCCAGCCTCCAGTGGAAAACATTTTTGAACTAACTTCCTTCCCTAGTCGGTAGGAAGCCCCTCCCCTCTCACCTGAGATCCACAGGCCCATCGTGTTACAAATCTCCGACTTGAATTCGTGGGTGTTGAACCAGGACTGGGGGAAGCAGCAGCAGAAGCTGGTGTACAGAGCTTTGCTCAGAAGCGATGGGAGCCTCTGGGAGAAGCAGAGCTCAGCATCAGTCCCGGTGTCTCTGCTCTCAGAGAAGAGCCCTGGCTGAGCCAAGAACCTGGGACCAAATTCCTTCCCAGCGCCAGGCTGCCTTCCTTTCTGTCTTGGGCTGTCTCCCCATCCCTGGATGTCACTGAGGATGCTCCTCAGGAACTAGGCTCTGCTCAGCCAGCAACCTCCACCTTCCCCTGGCATGCCTCCACAGTGTTCTACCGCTCAGTGCATCTACACTCTGCTCAAAGCACAGGCCAGGAAATACCAAGATATGGAGATGTCTACACCAACATACACATGCATCTCCCTATCACTGTCTCCCCCAAATAATGAGATGAGGACTCATCATGCAGCCTAAGAACTTATGAAAATCCTCTCTCAGCCTCCTGAATGCTGGAATTAATTACAGGTGTGAACCACTATACAAAGTTTAAAAGGGGTCCTCTCCTCTCTTCTCTGTGTGATGCTGGAGACTGAACTTGGGACTTCACACATGTTGAGAAGTACTCTGTTTCTGGGCTACACCCCCAGTTCCAAGGGTGTTCAATTATTATTTTCATTTTCATTTTGTTTTGTGGCTAAATTTGTCTCCTATCCATACTTCTTTCTTGGTAAATTTCTCATTTTTGTACTTTTATCCATGGATCTATGAGATGTCCGATTTTTTAAATTTGTTTTAGACTTGAGTGTTTTGCCTGCATATATGTTCATGTAGCACATGTAGGCTGGGTACCTGCAGAGGTCAGGAAAATATATAGGATCCCCTGGAACTGCAGTTAAAGATGGTTATAAGCTACCATATGGGTGCTGGGAACTAAACCCATGTCTTTGTAAGAGCAACAAGGGCTGTTCACTGCCGAGCCATCCCCCAGTCCCAAGACGTTGAATTTTTCTCACTGATTTGCAACAGTTCTTTATGCTGTGTGACAGACACACCACCAGGTGCTGGAGAGTTGGCACAGTGATTAAGAACGTTAGCTGCTCTTACAGAAGGGCCAGTTTCAATGCCCAGAACCCACAAGGCAACTCACAGCCATCTGCAACTTCAGTTCCAGGGGCCCCAGTGCCACCTTCTGACCTCCACAGGCACCAGGCATGAACATGGTGCACAGATATACATGTAGGCAAAACACTCATACACATAAAAGACAAATCTAAAAAAATGTCACCAGTATTTCTGTATAGACTGTTATTTACATCTTGATTTTGTGTGTAGTAGTTCCAAAAAACTATACAGTCAATGGGTAGGTGTAGTGACACAGGCTTGTAATCCTATCACTTGGAGATTGAGGCAGGAGGATGGAGAATTTGAGGCTAGTCAAGACTACATAGTCAGTTTGAAGCTAGACTGGGTTAGAGTGATACCTTGTCTCACTCTATATCTATATACCTATATATCTATATATAAGATTATATATAGATATATAGTTATATAGTTCAATATACATACATATAGATACATAGTTCAATCTATCAGCCTTTTTTTTTTTTTTTTTTTTCTTTTTTGGTTTTTCAAGACAGGGTTTCTCTGTGTAGCTTTGCGCCTTTTCCTGGAACTCACTTGGTAGCCCAGGCTGGCCTCGAACTCACAGAGATCCGCCTGGCTCTGCCTCCCGAGTGCTGGGATTAAAGGCGTGCGCCACCACCGCCCGGCTCTATCAGCCTTTTGCTTTATGGCTGCTTCTCCTGGATCATGTTTACACTGTCCTTCCTCACCTGCAAATGATCTAAATATTGACACATTTCTTCCAACAATCTCTTTAGGTCATATACACATCCGCAGAAAAGGTAGACATGTGTTTACACTTCACATTCTAACATCACAAGCTTATTCAAATACTATAGAAACATGAAATAGAATGGTAAAGGGGATAGAAGAATGGTGGAGCAGTTAAGAGCATGGGCTGCTCTTCCAGAGGACCCAGGTTCCATTCCCAGCACCCACAGGGCAGCTCACAGACAACTGTCACTCCAGTTCCAGGGGATCCAGGGCCCCCTTCCGGCCTTTGCTGGCACTATGTGCACACGGCACACACAGATACATAGGCAAAACACCCACATACATAAATAAAGAGGTTTTAATTTA
Source organism: Peromyscus eremicus (assembly GCF_949786415.1). Lineage (NCBI taxonomy): Eukaryota > Metazoa > Chordata > Mammalia > Rodentia > Cricetidae > Peromyscus > Peromyscus eremicus. Next base: position 23,540,147 of record NC_081436.1, on the reverse strand, counting down.
AAAAAAAAAAATAGAGAAACGAAATCTCTTAGCACCTCACTTGCCATTGCTAAGAACTCGGCAGTATTTTCCAGATTTGTTTTCTATTCTCGGGTGTGCATGTGTGTGCATATAGACACAGAGTTGTGTCACCATCTAATGGTGAGAATACATTGAGAACTGCATCAATAGGTGATTTCATCATTGTATACACACCACAGACCGTACTTACACAAATTATAACGGCTTGTCACCTTTGTGTAATAGTAACTCACGGGGCCACTGCCAGAGATGCAATTTATGATGAACTGAACTGTTTGTTCCAAAGTGTGTGTCTGCTATATACACATCATTTTAAAACACTGAATAACTTGCTACCCCTTCCCCAACTCACAACATATCGTTACGTCTTCCCCAGTGAGTGTAGGACTCAGTCATACTTCTTTGCAATGGCTTAATTATAAGCTCGGGCACGGGTACTTATCACTCCTTTATGGAAAGCCTGTTTGGAGCATTCTCCTGCCAGCAAAGGTGCTTTCTAAGCGGCAGGTGACACTCACTTTTATGAGCGCCTCTTCATAGTGAGTCCGGACCATTTTGAACAGCAGGATGGCGTAATTTTGGGCTATTCGGTCAAACAGCTTGTGCTGGATCTCCTTGTTTGGCTGCCAGGTGAGAGACAGACAGGTATCAGCATGCCTGCTGCAGCTGCCAAGGGCTGCCATGCTTTCTGTCTGCTGTTTTAGCAGACATGGCCTCCCCAGGTGACCCCAGGCTGGTCTGGAATCGCACCACCACAGCTGGCGTGGGTCTGCAATTCAGGCGAAGCATTGCTCTCGGTGGTCAGAACTTACTCTCCAGAGCATTGCTTCTCGACCTCAGGCTGCGACCCTTTAATCCAGTAGCTCATGCTGCGCTGACCCCCAACCATTAGCTTATTTTCATTGTTACTTCATAACTGTAATTTTGCTACTGTTATGAATTGTAATGTAAATATCTGATATGCAGCCCCTGTGAAAGGTCATATGACACCCCCCCAAAGGGGCCGCAACCATGGGTTGAGAACCACTGATCTTGAGAGTTAGCTTCCTACGCTTTGAGGAATGAGCTGCTTGCCTGCTGTCCACATAGGTACGCACGGAGTGTCAGGGAAGAAAAACTCCTAACTCGGGGCCAGGAGGTCCCAAGCACACCTCTCACCCCTGTCCTGGAGCCACTAACAGGGGAGCTGCAGGGCACTGGATAATAGCAAAAGTTCAGGTACACGGGCGGGGCCTGCGGAGGGAGGTGACAGGTTGTCTGCAGAGGTGACTCATGGGACAGAGGGACTTGTTGCCCACGCTAAAGACAGGGCTCTGTTCCGCAGGAAAGCAAGGTAAGCAAGGGAGGAGACACGGATTCACATTTACCTGGTACCGTTCGTGAAATATCCACCAAAAGCTGTCCAGCCAGATGGCGCTGAAGGAGGGAGAAGACAGAAACTTCTCTAATTCTCTGTCTGAACAGTAAGACTTGAAAAGAAACAAAATTCCCATTAGTATTGTGGTCATTGTTATTGTTACTGCTATTGTTGCTCAAGATGCCTGGAGCTTGTGATTCTCCTGCCTCAGCCTCCTGAGGGCTGAATAGGGCCCTAACCATGAAAACAAACAAAAAAGGCCCCTAAGCTTCCAGTGAGTCCTCATGATTTTCATGGCCCGATGACAAGTGACATGACATTTTCTCTCAACCTGGCTGGGATCTTGGAGCCCACATTACTATCACGGACTAGGAAACTGAGGCCCCGCAGTTGAGGACACTGAGGACCACAGAGCTCAAAGGACTTACCCAAAGGAATATGACCAGCAAGTGCGAGAGCCAGCACTAGGAACCCACAACTCTAGATGGAGGCACCCAGGCACCCCTCCCTCTCACGGCTGAACAGCAGCAGTTGAAAACCTGTGTGGCTATTCCACAAATGCAAGGGTGGAGCCACGGGAGTCTATGGAATCAGTAATAAATATACACGAGTCAAAAATGAAAACCATTATTCACAAACTCAGAGGAGCAAAGCTTTATCTTGTGTTGTCCCCACCATATCATATATATATTACGGAATGATGCCTGTGTGTCTGCTACTGGCTGACACACCTCACTCTTCATCTCACTCAGGTGGGACTGACTCAGCACAGCCAGGCAGCAGGAAGGAGCCAAGAAGAGGGGGAGGAGGAGGGGAGGAGAAGAAAAGAAGGGAAGAGGAGAGATAAATAGAGACAGGGAGACGGCTCTGTGTGTGTGTGTGTGTGTGTGTGTGTGTGTGTGTGTGTGTGTGTGTGAGTGTATGCGCACACAGCAGTGAGTACAGCTGACATGTGAGTCCCAGGAATGGAATGCTGACCAGTTAAAAGCTAATGGATCAATGACCAATGACCAGAGCTGTTTTGGGGACAGAGATTATATAACCATAAAAGATGAAGAGACCAGCTGGGCGGTGGTGGTGGTGGCGGTGGGGGGCACACGCCTTTAATCCCAGCACTCGGGAGGCAGAGCCAGGTGGATCTCTGTGAGTTCCAGGCCAGCCTGATCTACAGAGTGAGTTCCAGGACAGGCACCAAAGCTACACAGAGAAATCTAGCTACACAGCCACTAAGAGCGCTCTGCACATCTTCCCTCTGCAGACCTCCACACAGCTGTCGCCTGCCTCTGGCTTTGCCTCACCTATGCAGGTGGCATTGTTGGGCATCATCACTCTTCCCTCCAAAGCTCTATACACACACAGCTCTCAAGGTGCCTACCCTAACCCTAGTCCCAGTCTACTGTCTGCTCTGTTTCCTATCCACTGCCATGTAAACAAGCAGCCACCACCTCCCACTGCCATAGACAGAGACAGATCCATTCGGCCTTGCCACCCCACCATGATGTACTAAAAATCTCTTTGACACCATGAGCTCTCAAAGACAGAAATAATAAATAAACAAACAAATAAATAAATAAATAAATAAATAAATAAATAAATAAATAAAGCAAGCTTTCTTTCCTTAAGTCGTCTCCATCAGGTATTCTGTCACAGCAGTGAGAAAAGCAACTGACAGAATCCCCATTACGTCACCAAATGAGGACTCCATCAGCACACCAGTGCTGAAAGCAGAGACCTCATGGCCAATCACTTCCCCAAACCCTCCCTCGGAACATTACATGTGGGAACAAGCCCTTAGCGCATGAGCCTTGTTGGGGGACACTTTCTGACTAGAAAGTCATAGAAGTCAGGCTTACCAGTGTGCCACAGAGCAGCTGACAGAACAGCAGATGGCCCACAGACAGACACATATCTGTGAAGGTACAGGCTCCAGTTTGTTTTTAAATAGGACACATGATCAAGGCACACTGCATGGGCTGGCAGGATGGCTCAGCAGCTAAAAGCATGTCTGCCAATACTGATGACCGGGTTCCGTCCCTCTCACAGAGTGTCCTCTGACTGTGACACACACATACATGCACAGCCAGGGCAGAGCTGACTTCCTGCCCTCTTCCTTACCTTGCCACTAAGGGGATTTTTCTCAGATCGGATCACATTGCCCACCATGTCGCAGAAGTCCACGCCATTGGGAAGCTTGTTGGGCCTAGTTTCGTCAAACTGGGGGTGTTGGTGCAGCTCCGCTAGCAGATTCTTATCTGCTGTTTTCTGAAGAAAAACAAAAAGCACACTATGAAAATGGGGTCCATCATCTTGACAGTTTAAAACAATAACATGCCTTCCCCTTCGACACACAGACAGTGCGACAGACTCACAGACAGGGAGCAAACAAGGGCTTCCCAAGCCCAGCACCACTCCCCAACATCTGCTTACATCAGCTCTGTTTTCCATAAAGGCTCTGAGCAAAGATTTCCAAATACATTTGTTATTTTAATCCTCCCCCTCACCTGTCTCTCCAACACATACACACTTTTATCTTCTACAGTCACCTAACCTTTTTCTAGATTACTCCAGGCTCTGTGTGTGTGTGTGTGTGTGTGTGTGTGTGTGTGTGTGTGTGTGTGTACTGTTCTCAAAATTTCCATTCAAACCAGGAGGTGGTGGCACACGCCTTTAATCCCAACACTCGGGAGGCAGAGCCAGGCGGATCTCTGTGAGTTCGAGGCCAGCCTGGGCTACAGAATGAGTTCCAGGAAAGGCACAAAGCTACACAGAGAAACCCTGTCTCGGAAAACCAAAAAACAAACAAACAAAACCCCCCAAAAAACATTTAAACTGCTACAGTTTAATTGACTTCTCCCTGATTACTTTCAATATTACTGTCATTAATATCTTAGAGCACATACCTTCCCCTTTGGGTTATTTATTTAGCATGATTTTTGAGACAGAGTTTCTCTGTGTAGCCTTGGCTGGCCTGGAACTCACTCTGTAGACCAGGTTGGCCTCAAACTCAGAAAACCTGCTTGCCTCTGCCTCCCAAGTGCTGGGATTAAAGGCATGTGCCACCACTACCCAGCTAGCATGATTTTCTTAAAACAGTAATATTTTATCAAAGGATGTAACTGTCTCAATATATCTCATTACTGAGTATGTATCATTAAATTAATTTTTATAACCAAACTCAAACATGACAGCTGGTAAAAAAAAAATAATAATAACACAGGAAAATGCAGGAGAGTGGAGTGAGGGGTCCAATTACCATCACCCTACTGCACCTACTGGATACACTGTGAAGGGCTTAGTTGTTCACTTTCTATAACCTGGCTATGGGAGGGGACCGTGAGAGAGCAGCTTGCTGAATGACTGCTGATCCTGAATCAGAGGTCACTCTGCCATTTACTCCATATGCCACCTCAGGCAGGACATTTGTACCCACCCAGACCCCATCAATGGCATGCGAGGCAATTTCACTACAGAGTCTACCACCAGGCTTCATGCTGTTTTGGAATTTACGAAGTTCAAAGTTATAAAAAAGTAATGGAAACAGAAGCAACCAAGATGGGTCAGTGAGTAAAGATGCCAGCTGCCAAGTCTGACAACCCGAGTTCAAGCCCTGGGACTCACAAGGTAGAAGAGAGAACTGACTTCTGCACGTCGTCCTTAGGCCTCTGCATGTGTGCCATGGCATGTGCACCCCCTCCCCCCGACACACAAAATAAATATAGTAAAATTTTTTCAGAAAAGATAATGCATTGTTTCCTAAGGCTTTGGGTACAAGTGATCTGTATAATTTAAATAACCAGCTTTTAGGGGTTCTTTTTGCAATTAAAAAAAAATTTGCAATGCTGGAGACAGAACCCGGGGGCTTTGTGCATGCTAGACAAGCACCCTACCCCTGAGCCACAAGCCCAGCCCGTGGAAGTGAACCTTGACAAGGACAGCTGTAGATGGGACTTGCTGGCAATAGAGGGGGGCTGGCCCTGGGTTGGAGAACTGAGAGGAAAGCCACGCCTTTTCTCTGACACGCTGCATGACCCGGGACCGTCATCTTAGCTTCCTGGCATGTCTGCAGTGATCACCAGCACCAGCCTGGCTGGTGAGTAGAGTGGAGACATGGGAACCTCCTGTGTAGAGGACACATGGAGTTGTGCGGCACCATCACAGCAAAGCTGGAGGACCCTTTTTCTAAGCGGAGATGCCTCAGATCTCACAGTAACAGACACAGGAATCTGCAACACTCTTGTTGCCAAGGCTGGGTTGGGTTCTGCCCTTTCAAGAGTGACGTGAGCAATTTTAAAGTTAAAGTATCACCAGATCTTTGAAAAAGCGAACCCTGCACTTTCTCTATGAATCACTGTCTAGGCACCAAATCTTCCTTCCTGAGGAATGAAACCCGTTTTGTGCATAACGGAAACCACTGGGAAGCAACAGCGCGGGCCTCTTACCCTTTTCGACAGGATCAACTTGGCATTCCGGAGCTCTGAACCTTTGCAGGTTATCGGCAGCTCTTCCTTCGGTTGCTTGACTAAGAAGGGAGGAGAAGGTCAGACACGAGGAGCAGTGGTTGCACCTGCTACGGAGAGCTAAGACTCTTGGGGAGGGCTGCTTGGTGACCAGCAGACGGCTAGGTCCTGGCCTATCTGTTTAGAAGCCGCAGGGAAGACAGGACACTGTGCATAGGCAAGTTCCTCTTCCTAGCAGGACTCTCCTGGGTCAAATATATCTGATGGCGCCACCAGGTGGGCTTCATGAAGGGACAGGGATCGAAGCACCTGGTATGATGTGCCACCTAGCAGATAGTCAGTCCCACGTGATCCCATCCCTCCCTCCTTCCTTGTCCAATGTCCAGTTTGATGGAAGGCTACTACAGAAGAGGACAAAAAACTATCCTCAGGTAGAACTCTGGATTCCTACTCAATTGCATTTCAAAGATTAAAAAACAAAAACAAAAACAAAAACTGGGGTCCACTTCAGTGGCAGAGCGTGTGCTTAGCATGTACAGGCTCTGGGATCCATGCCTAGCACCACAAAACAAAAACACTAGAAAGAATCTAAACTTTAAAAAAAAAATCAAAAATCAAACCCCACAAAAACACTTTTCAGGCTGAGAAAGGATTTTTGCCTTTGTCTCCCGGGCTGCCGTGAGTTTTCTCTTTTAAAGACTTCTTCTCCAACTCATATTCCTCAATTGCCTTCAAAAACCAGAAGAAGAAGAAAAAAGGGGGGAAGGGCATTAGAGATTGATGTAAGGCCAGGGAAGAGGACAGGGGTCAGGGATGGGAGTTTTCCCTTACTGGCATCCAAAAGCCTGAAAGAGGAGCCAAGCACCTCTTCTCTTCCCCCTGGGTGGTAGGGACCTTGGCCATCGGTGCCACTGACAGGGTGCCATTGTACCCTTGCATTATGCTGCTCTCCTGGCTCCACTTCTGAGGAGCACAGGATGCAGACAGGGCTCTGACAGTAACCCACAGGTACACACATGCAATCTTTCTATAAGAAGGTAATAATAATACCTACCTTCCATGGTCCCTCGAAGGACCTGGAGAAAATATTCAGTGCGTTTTCACAACAGCACAGAGCTGTCGAACAGGCGCTTACTAGGGGCTAACATTGTTATCAATCAGTATACCCTGGACCTCTCACCAGAGCCCACTGTATCTCTGATGCTCCCCACCCTCACCTTAGAAAAAGAACGGAAAGTGAATGTTAGTGGCCCTCACGATGCACGCATGGTCCGTGAGGGGCTAACTGTGCTTGGGGAGAGTTGTCTGTGGGAGTGCTGGCTGTGTCACCTGGCAGGACAGGTTCTGGGATGGTAGAAGTGACCTCACAGTCAAGTCGGGTACATAAAGGTAACAGTAGACAGATCTATTCAGACTTCCTTCATGTGCACTCAGACATACACAGTCCCTGCTGTCACCAGGTGTCCCTCTAAGCCCCAACTAGGTCGGGCATGTGTTACAACTCATCTGATCCCTGTAAACGCCCTCGGGTAGGTGGATATAGTGTCAGGCCTTTTACTGGATGTTGAGGGTCATTTTCCTCCAGTCAGAATTCAAGAGAACTGTCTGGCAGGAATTTTAGACCAGCAGTCTGCCTGGAAAGGTCACACACCTAGTGTTCCCTCCCCACGTGAATACGTCCATGCACAGAATCATTCCAGGGAGAGTTGTCCATGTTCTCTACTGCTATTCACAACTGAATTCCAATCCCAGCTCAGACGTGGGCCGGGAACTGACGCTAGTGGTCCCCTCCTCGTTCATAAAGAATGGCTTCGCTTGTATGAAAAGAAAATCAGGGCCGGCAAGATGGCTCAGCATATAAAGGTGCCTGTCACAGAGCCTGATGACCTTAGTTTGGTTCCTGGGACCCACATGAGGGAAGGAGAGAACTGACTCCCACAAGCTGTCCTCTGATCTCCATATGTGTGCCATGGCAAGCACGCATGTTCTCTCTCTCTCTCTCTCTCTCTCTCTCTCTCTCTCTCTCTCATTTAATTTTTTAAAAGGAATTTGACTACATTTATTCCACTGAAAACTTTTACTTCTAGTGCTGTATTCTGCAGACATATGCAAATGAGCCCTGTGGTGATTCTTTTTTTTTGTTTTTTTGGTTTTTTGTTTTTTGTCAACTTGACACAAACTAGAGCCATCTGGGAAGAGGGAACCTCTATCAGATTGGCCTGTGGGTATATGTGTGGAATATTTTCCTGACTAATGGTTGATGTGGGCAGTGACACCCCCGGGCAGGTGGTTCTGGGTTGTATAAGAAAGCAAACCGAGGGACTGGAGAAATGGCTCAGTGCTTTAGAGAACTTGTTGCTCTTTCGGAAGACCCAGGTTCAATTCCCAGCAACTACATGGAGGCTCACAACCATCCATAATTCCAGTTCCAGGGGATCCAATGTCTTTTCTGGCCTCTGATGGCACCAGGCACACATGGTACACATACATACATGCAGGCAAACAGTCATACATATAAAATAAAATAAATCTAAGGAAGGAAGCCAAGCAGCTGAGTGAGCCATGAAAAGCAAGCCAGTAAGCAGCTCCAGTTCTTGCCTCCAGGTTCCTGCCTTGACTTCCCTCAGTGATAGACTGTAGGCTATAAGAGAAAACAGATCCTTTCTCCCTTAGTTGCTTTTGGTAAGTGTTTTTTCACAGCAACAAGAAGCAAACTAGACCAAGGCCTAAAGCCCATGCCCAGAAACGTTCATATGTTCACTATGCTCTAATGTTCACTATGTTCAATGCCAAAGAAGGGCTGGAGAGAAGGCTCAGCAGTTAAGAGTCCTTCCAGAGGACCGAGTTTAGATCCCAGCACCTACACAGCAGCTCACAGCTGCCTGTAACTCCAGCTCCAGAGAGTCCAAAGTCCTCTTCTAGCCTCCTTGGGCACCTGCACATACATGGTACACATACATAAATAAAAATATTTATTTATATTATAAAGAGATGCCTCAGTGGTTAAGAGCATTGGCTGTTCTTCCAAAGGATCCAGGTTCAATTTCCAGCACCCACATGACAGCTCACAACTGTCTATAACTCCAGTTCCAGAGGATCTGGCACCCTCACACAGACAATATGCAGGCAAAACATCAACGCACATAAACTAAATAAATAAATAATTTAAAAAATATTTTAAAATACTTATCATTAGAAAATAAATTGGTTATGCTATATCCAGTTTTTGGAATACTATGAAGCCAATAGTACTGACTAAAAAAAGTCCCCAAGAAGGTATTTATTCTAAAAATAAATAAATCAATGAATAAATCAGTAAAAACAAAAGCAGACTGTAAGAGAGTATTTATAGCACAATCCTGCTTATATATATTTTTAACAGACAGAAAAAAATAATAACCCAAAGGAATGTAGTACCTGTGAAAATAATAACCTAAAAAGTTCTGGAAGAATCCATGGCGTAGGAATAGCAATGGCTACCTCGAGGGAGGAAAGGTGTCAAGAAAAGAGTAGCTTTCACTTCTCACTCATAGACAGTCTGAATATTACGGAACAGCATATATTAATTGGCTAGTTAAAATTTTTAAAATATGAGCCAGGTGTGTTGATACATGCCTTTAATCTCAGCACTCGGGAGGAGAAGCAGGTGGATCTCTGTGAGTTTGAGGCCAGCCTGATCTACACAGTTCCAGGACAGCCAGGGCTACACAGAGAAACCGCGTCTTGAAAAAAACAAAAGACAAACAAACAAACAAACAAACAAACAAAAAACCAAACCCCCCAAAAAAAAAAAAATAGTGAAACGGGCAAAGACAACATGTGCAGGAGTCCTGGGGAGCGACTGGGACAATGGCCAACAGCAGAGCCCTGCACTGACCAGCAAGCCGTGGGTCTGTGCTTCTCTGTATGTTTGAGAATTATGGAAGGGCTTTAGATTTAAGCCCGGCTTGGTGGCGCACACCTTTAATCCCAGCACTCGGGAGGCAGAGGCAGGTGGATCTCTGTGCGTTCGAGGCCAGCCTGGTCTACAAAGTGAATTCCAAGAAAGGCGCAAAACTACACAGAGAAACCCTGTCTTGAAAAACCAAAAATAAAATAAATGGGGTTGGGGATTTAGCTCAGTGGTAGAGCGTTTGCCTAGCAAGCGTAAGGCCCTGGGTTCAGTCCTCAGCTCTGGAAAAAAAATAAAGTCTTAAAAAAAAAAGACTTAAAAGTAAAAATGAAACCAAATTAATCTTCAGACTTCTGGTTTCCAGGCCATCAGGTAAGGGACCCACAGTCACCACTCTGCCCTTGCAAGTCTGAACATGCTGAAACATCAACAGCTTTTCTCAGAACTGTGGGAACTGCAGCTACGGAGCAGGTGGCTGCCCCAAACTGAAAAGGTGGGCAGAGACAAGGGATCAACTCACTGAAGCAGGATCCCAGAGGATCCTGCAGCAACTTTGGGGTACCCCTGCAGACCCTACTCCATTACTGACGCGCTGCCGGGAGCTCAGCATGGGTGAACAGAGGTGGAAACTGCAGGAGTCACAAAAACCAACTGGAGACAGGCGACGGTCCCAACGTAAAGGTAAAACTCTAAAACCATAGCGGGTAAAGTCGGGGCTCCCAAATGGTCCTGGGACGGACAACGACTTTCGACATGACACCAAAGGCCAAGGATGAAGTGAACAGTCATGAACATTTTTAACATCTGCTCTTCCAAAGACACTGTCAAAACAACGAAACGACAAGCTACAGATTGGGGTTAAATATCTGCAAAAGGCACATCCAACAAAGGATTTCTCCAAGTCGGGCAGGGGTGATGCACGCCTTTGATCCCAGCACTCGGGAGACAGAGGCAGGTGGATCTCTGTGAGTTTGAGGCCAGCCTGGTCTACAGAGTGAGTTCCAGGACAGGCTCCAAAGCTACACAGAGAAACCCTGTCTCGGGAAGAAAAAAAAAAAGAAGCAGCCTGGGCTGGAGAGATGACTCAGTGGTTAAGAGCACTGGCTGCTCTTCCAGATAACCCAGGTTCAATTCCCAGCACCCATATGGCAGTTCACTACTGTCTCTAACTGCAGTTCCAGGGCATCTGACACCCTCACACCAATGCACATAAAATAAAGTTTAAAAAATATTTTTTAAAAAATTTAAAAAAGAAGAAGAAGTAGCAGCCTGCTGGAGCTGGGGAGATGGCTAAGCAGTTAAGAGCACTTGCTGCTCTTTCAGAGGACCTGAGCTCAGTACCCATCCTCCACATTGGCTCAGAACCACCTGTAACCCCAGCTCCAGGGGATCCAATGCCCTCTCTTGGCCTCCAAAAGCACCCACGCACAGGTGGCATACAGACCACACACACACATTTTTTTTTTAAGTTTGCTAATTTTTAAAAAGTGAACTTTGAAATCTCAGCTGTACAAACAGGCCTTGGGAGACGTGCAGGGCCCTCAGGGCGACGCCTCAATGACCCTCCCTAGGACCCTTTGTTCCTAAAGGCCTTTGCCTCAGCTCCAGCATCTGCTTTAACTCACCGAGGTGCTGGTCAACAGGCTGGAGTCCAGGTCTATTTCAGTAATCCTCTGGTTCACCTGGCTCATGGAGCCAATAATGCATGCTGGGAGGCAAGCTGCTAAGGAAACTCTCCAGGAGGCAGTGGCACACAGCAGAAGGGTCTCTCGGCCAGGAGGGTGGTCCAGGCTGCACCATCTCTGGTTCATTCCCTCTGCCAATATGCATGACGTCATCTTGTTTAAGTGAGTGGCTTTTATAAATGAAAATCAATGGACTGGTATGAGCACTCACCTCTGTAATTCCAGCACTTTGGAGGCTGAGGCAGGAGGACTGCCTTGAGTTTGAGGCCAGCCTGCACTTCAAAGTGATCTCTGGGCTAACCTAGAGTGTATAGTCTGTCAAAAATAAAAACAAAAAGAGAAAAAAGCAAGCACACAAACCAAGACAAGAAAAGGGAAGAGAAAGAGGAGGCAGAGGTGGAAAGTAAGCTTCCTGTGTTAGTCACCCTGGGAAATACTAACCAAGGAAAAGGCATCCACACTGCCTCAGCCTCTCGGTTAGAGTCTTGGGGACATTCCTTCTGGGTATTGTTTGTTTCAGTTTTTGACAGGGGAAGACAGGATGTCTATGTAGTGATCCTCCTGCCTCAGGTGTGTGCCCCTGCACCAGCTTGCCTTCTAGTGTTTTGGGCAAGCATAGCTACAATGTCAGTGGGTGCCTGGTCCACCTCCACGACTTCCCTTCCACAAGAACCTGCCTGATGGCCGGATAATGTTTACAATATCGTTTTAGTAACACCACATGAGCCACTTAGAACACATACCTTAGTGCTGGGCTGTTGCTCTGTAAGCCACTTACAGCCTCTCACAACGATAAAAGATGCTGTGGTGAGTGAGCATGGCCACGGGGAAGTTTCACATTTTGGAATATTTCTTTTCTTTCTTTCTTTTCTTTTCTTTTTTTTTTTTTTAAAAAGATGTTTGGGGGTTGGGGATTTAGCTCAGTGGTAGAGCGCTTGCCTAGCAAGCGCAAGGCCCTGGGTTCAGGCCTCAGCTTGGGGGTTGGAGGGGGTTGGGGGGTGGAGGGGGGGTTGTTGGGCAGCAGTGGCGCACGCCTTTAATCCCAGCATTCGGGAGGTAAAGCCAGATGGATCTCTGTGAGTTCGAGGCCAGCCTGGGCTACAGAGCGAGTTCCAGGACAGGCACCAAAACTACACAGAGAAACCCTGTCTCAAAAAAAAAAAAAAAAAAAAAAAAAGATGTTTTCATTTTGTACATATATGTTTGTGAGTGATGTATGTGCAGCATGTGCATGCCAGTGCCTGTGGATCCCCTGGGGTTACAGATACAGGTGGCTGTGAACAGCTTGATGTGGGCGCTGGTAACTGAATTGAAGTATCAAGCACTTTTGACAGTGGAGGCATCTCTCCAGCCCCTGGGATATTTCTTTAAGAGAGATTTTCAGGTGTGGGACGACGGGGCCACAGGACACCTGCTGTCATCAGCTCTCAGTGGAACCCCTCTTTGAATCTGATCAGTTCTACCCTCTCTGTTACCTTTTCACCTTTACATTTCACGTCTTAGCCTCAGGTCTCCCAGGACGCGGCCTCTGTAAGCCTCATAATCCTGCCGCTCCACTCCTTCTCCATAAAGCAAGCTCGTTCTCCCTTCCATTACCCTCAAGTGTTCTTCCCGTGGGGAAGGCACTTGGAAAGCCAAGACACCAAGAGGGACATGTGACGCAGACAGGGCCAAGTTGAGTGTGGGATTAAGAAGGGCATTAGAAAGAGACCCAAGAAGGTAAGACTCGAGGGAGTCAGATGGACTCACTCTAGCTGCTCTCCTGAGAAGAGCTTGGGAGAGGAATGTGGAAGGGAGAGGCAGAGTGGAAGCCGCAGTTTGCCTGGTGGCGGCAGGGCTTAAAGCCTGGGGTTATTTATAACTTGAGAGGCCTGTTTGCTGGATGGACTGAGACGGGATTTTGTGATGCAGGGATACGGTTCAGGGGAAGAGATGAGGTTCAGTGAAGGTGGGACCAGGGAGAGAGCAGGGGTAGGTAGAGCCTGGGGGATGCCAGAGGGGCAGGGCAGACTGAGCCTGAGCAGGAGGGCTAGCAGGTGAGGAGAGGGGAGGTCAACCAGAGGAAATGAAGAATCTGGGTGGTGAGCTCACCTCTCTGGGGACAGAGGGCTAGCTCCTGACTTCCTAGTTGCTGTCGACTATGTTCACAGCCCTAATTCTTAGAAAGGCAGAAGTAAGGGGAGCCAATCAGAAACTTTTTCCCTCTTTCAACAGATACAACCTGGGCAATTGTCTTTGGAGTTCCTTCTGCTTAAAAAATAAACCTCAGCCAGGGAGGTGGTAGCACACACCTTTATCCCAGCACTTGGGAGGCAGAGGCAGGAGGATCTCTCTAAGTTCAAGGCCAGCCTGGTCTACAGAGTGAGATCCAGGACAGCCACGGCTATTACACAGAGAAACCCTGTCTCGAAAAACCAAATATATATATATAAAAAAACTTCAAGTTGAAAAACCCTTCAAAACATCACATTCCTTTAGAGGCGACACAGGACTTACGTACTCAGAGAAAATGACCATGGTATGTAGCGTGGGCTAACAGGTAACATATATGAACCTCAGCACTCATCACAGCAGTGGTAAGGCTCAGTTAGATGTGCGTGGTCTGACTGTGGGTGACAACACTGAAGGATACTGGGTGGATTGTCTTGCAACTGCTTCCTCAAAGCCTTCTCCAGCACTTTCCGTGAATTGGCGGAGACCACCAGGCGCTCGTCGAATGGGATCATTGGCAAGGCGGTGATATTGATGACGTCCATTCTCTTGACAAAGTCCATTTTCCAGTTTTTTGTGAACTGGCAGACAAAAAGTTTCCTCTCTTCTCCCACTCCAACCTTGTTCTTTATTCAGTCAGCCTGCTGGGATAAAAGATGGCATAAAACCATCTTAGAAAACGAAAGCAGAAAGGCCCACACAACAGCCTGCTGAGCAGTGATGATAAGGCGCGTAACACACAAGTAAGCAGGAAGAAAGGCTTTTGTTCGGGAAGTCCTTTTTTTTTTTTCCAAACTGATGCAAAATATTTATTCAAAGTTATCTGTTTTATGCAGTTGTCTTCCCCCCAGTAGCCTTGCTATAACCATATCCTTTACATCTGCATCATGTCATCAAAGTAATCTTCACCCTTGAAATCACCATTTTTTAAACACACGCATAAGTGACACACGTGTGGAATGACACTGGAGAGCTCTTCTGTCACTTGCCACCCTATTTTTAGAGGCAGGATCTTCTATCCAATCCGAAGCTCACCATTCAGCTAGTCTGACTGACCGAAGAGCTCCTGGGTTCCACTGTCTCTGCCCCCAAATGCTAGGGGACAGGCACTGGAGGCTATGTATGGCTTTTTTATTTTATTTTATTTTTTGACACACAGCCACCACTGCATGGCCCATGTATAGCCTTTTTTTTTTTTTAAGGATCTACTTTATTTTCTAAAAATGAATATTTTCTTGCATGCATGTCTGCGTAGCAACTGAGTGCCTGGTCCCTGCGGAGGCATCAGGAACAGGAACCCTTAGAACTGGAGTTACAGGTGGTTGTGAACCACCATGTGAAAGATGTAGTTTCCATGGTGGCAGCATAGCTTAAAAATATAACATGGCGGGCCTGGAGAGATGGTGCAGCAGTTGACTGCTCTTCCAAAGGACCCAGGTTCAATTCCAAGCACCCACATGGCAGCTCACAACTGTCTGTAGCTCCAGTTCAGGGGATCTGACACTCTCACACAGACACATATGCAGGCAAAACACCAATGTATATAAAATAAAAATAAATAAATCAGCCAGGTGATGGTGACGCACGCCTTTAATCCCAGCACTCGGGAGGCAGAGGCAGGCAGATCTCTGTGAGTTCGAGGCCAGCCTTGTCTACAAAGTGAGTCCTAGGAAAGGCGCAAAGCTACACAGAGAAACCCTGTCTGGAAAAACAAAAACAAAAATAAATAAATAAATTAAAAAAAAATATGGGCTGGAGAGATGGCTCAGAGGTTAAGAGCACTGGCTGCTCTTCCAGAGGTCCTGAGTTCAATTCCCAGCACCCACATGGTGGCTCCCAACCACCTGTAATGAGTTCTGGTGCCCTCTTCTGGCCTGCAGGGATACATGCTGTATACATAATAAATAAATACATCTTTTAAAAAAAAATAAAAAAATAAAAATAAATTTAAAAAAATAAATAAATAAATCACTTAAAAAGTTAAAACTGTATATAACATGGAAAGCCTGGAGTCATTTATAACCTATGAGAGGGTTATTTGTTGGATAGGATCTGAGGTCCTCAAAGACAGGGTTGTGATGCAGGGATACAGTTCAGCAACAAGATGAGAACCTGTCTACCTGAAGACAGGACCAGGTAGAGCCTGGGGGATGCCAGAAGGGCAGACTGAGTCTGCGCAGGAGGGCTAGCCAGTGAGGAGAGGTGAAGTCCTCTGCGAGAACGATGATTGCTCCTATCCACCCAGTCATGTACCCAGTCTGCCAAATTCATATTTTACAATCCACCCTGAATATCAAGACTGCAAGAATAGCACATTTCCTGTATACAAGTATCTTACAGCTGTACCTAAAAAAGTAAAGAAAAAAAAAAAACACATATACTTGATTAGGAGCTAAGATACCAGAACAACGCAAAATCAAAATATCCCAATTTGACAGCATTAATTTAACACAATGATGCTTCAGCAGTCACTCTGTCACTGAAAACAAGTGTATGAGCACAGTCCCGAGTGTCCAATGGCTGAGAGTAGAAACTGCTAAGCAGACACACCAGTGTCTCCTTCCCTCTGTACCCCCACACCGCCAGTTCCCACCATAGACTGCTCCACATGGTCAGGTGTGGTGGTGAACCCCTTTAACCCCAGTACGAGGGAGGCAGAGGCGGGTGGATCTTTGAGTTCATGGCCAGTCTGGGCTATAGTGAGTAAGTTCCAGGACCAACAGGGATACACAGAGAAACCCTGTCTTTAAAAGGGGGCGGGGGGGTGGGGGGTGATGGCTCAGAGGCATAGGACACTTGCTGCCAAGTCTGATGACCAGAGTTTGATTCCCGACAACCTTGACTCCCAAATGGTGGAAACAAAGAACTCATTCCCTCACCCCCTGACATACATGCCGTGGAACACTCACTTCCTCCATTCCAATAGATAAATAAACAAATAAATGTAATGCATTTAAGGGAAAAGAATGTGTATGTAGCCGGGCCAGCGGCATGCTGTGCAAGCCAGTATAAAGAAGGCCTGTTCCATGTGCTCACTTAGTCACCTCAACTACTCAGCCTCCACTGCCCAGTTCCCAAACCATTTCCAAAAGGGGAAAGGGGAGGGGGAGGGGAAAAGGAGACAGTAAAAAGGGGAGGGAGGTGTAAAAATCAACAGCTGTGGTGGCCACATCATTACCTTCCCTGAGCAGTAGCAGTATGGTGTTGCCTAAATTGATGGATCCTATTTGTAAAGTCCTAGCTGGGGAGGACAGGTGGCCACAGACTTGGACAAGGAACGCCATCAAGGTAATGGATGTAAAACAGGTAGTATCAAAGAACTACAGAAAAGTCTTCCAAGCAGTCAACTGCAGTAGCAAAACATCCGCAAGACAAAGCCCTTAAAACACAAATATTATTCTTAAACAACTGTCCAAGCCACCGGGCAGGGGCTGGCAATAACTCAGTAGGAAAAGGTGACCTGCCCTTGATTCCTGGGATTCACATGGTACACGGAGAGACCTGACTCCCACTGCTGTCCGTGGCCTTGATATGTGCACTGTGGCACACACACACACTCAAACACAATGACTAAAGAAATCTAATTTAAAATAAAAAATAAAAAACGAACCAACAGCAGAGGGCTGGGAAAACGGCTCAGGGCTTGCTGCTCTTGTAGAGAACCTACCTTTGTGTCTGACCACCGAGGCTGGACGGCTCACACCCATGATTTGATGCCCTCTTCCAGCCTCTTCTCAATCTGCATGTGGGCATGTGCCCACACATACATAAAAATAAAATCAGTCTTTAAGACAACTAAGCATGGGGCTGGAGAGATGGTTCACAGGTTAAGAGCACTGGCTGCTCTTCTAGAGGTCCAGAGTTCAATTCCCAGAAACGACATGGTGGCTCACAACCATCTGTAATGAGATCTGGCGCCCTCTTCTGGCATGTAGGCAGGACACTGTATACATAATAAATAAATAAATCTTTGGAAAAAAAAAATCTCAGGGCTGGAAAAATGGCTCAGTGGTTAAGAGCACTGGCTGCTCTCCCAAAGGACCTGGGTTCAACTCCCAGCACCCACATGGCGGCTCACAACTGTCTGTAACTCCAGTTCCAGGGATCTGACACCCTCATACAGACAAATGTGCAGGCAGAATACCAATGTACACAAATAAAAATAAGTAATTTTTTTAAAAGGTCACATAGGACTAAAGTTCTCATGAGTTCAAGCTGTGTAGAATCCAAAGGACGAACTGCAAATGGCAAAAACATGTTTTTCCATAGAGGCATTTACTTGAATAACACCAGCAAGCAATAATGAGGAATCTGAAATAAACTATCCACTACTCCCAGGAGGAGCACGAAAAAGCGTTCCAAGAACAATTCTGTGTTTGGAAGAAACTGAAGTCACAAGACTCATCTTGTTTTCTTGGAGTGTTCTCTCAAGCTCTCAGAAGTCTCCTCAGCCAATTCCACTTCTGGACCATGTTCAAACACAAGTGCACGCCACCAAGACTGGCTTTATCTCCATGGATTTGGGGGTTCCAGACTCAGGTTTGCACAGTAAGCACTCTGCCCACCAGGCTGACTCCCCAGCCACCCCACCTCCACGGCAGGTGCGTAACCTAGAGCTTCAGACACGCTAAGCAAGCTCCCTACCACGGGGCTCCAGCCTCAGTCCTGTACTCTCTTTCGAGACAAGATTTCTCTGTGTGGCTCTGGCTATCCTGAAATTTGCTGTAGACCAGGCTGGCCTCGAACTCACAGAGACCTGCCTGCCTTTGCCTCCCGAGTGCTGGGATTAAAGGCATGCGCCACCATCGCCCGGCTGAACATGGAGTTTTTTGGTTTTTTTTTTTTTTTCTTTTTGGTTTTTCGAGACAGGGTTTCTCTGTGTGGCTTTGCGCCTTTCCTGGAACTCACTTGGTAGCCCAGGCTGGCCTCGAACTCACAAAGATCCACCTGCCTCTACCTCCCGAGTGCTGGGATTAAAGGCGTGCGCCACCAACGCCCGGTGAACATGGAGTTTTTAAAGGCAGAATCCTGGCATCTCGCCCAGCAGCTGCAGGGGGCTTTTCAGAAGTAAGCAATTTTAATAGAAGCTATGGTAAGCAGTTAGCTGGAGGGAGTTCCGTACAGGCAGACAATTTAACAGAAGCTAAATTAGCTAGGACATCCCAACCTTGGGTTCCAAGAACAGGGCTGGGTAATTTTCCACTAGATTTTCTATCAAGGAGATCAAATTCTAGTTAAACCTGAAATGGCTTCAGCAAGAACCACGAGATGGAGGAACCTTTGCACTGTCTCGCCCTGTCACATATGACCCCATGACTGCACCACTCCTTGTGCCTAGCTTTAGGATGCTCTGGCCTGTCTCCTGGGTCCAGCCCTCTACCATCTATCTCCCTCCATATCCAGAGACCTGGTGATAATGAAGCCAGAGTCTTAGATCTTGTCCTCAAGCAGCTCATAGAGAATGAAGGGAGGGAGCTAAGGTCATGGAGAAACTAACTAACCTGGGTCTCCTTTACCACACTCCTTCCTGCGCCCTGTTCCCCCAATTCAGTCTTCCTCTCCACTCTTCTCCCCAGCCATGCATCCCAGAGGCCTGGCCCATGGACCTCTCCCTCGTTCCCTATCATGCTATAGATATCTTTATTAGTGGGGGCAGGGATACACGTACCAATGGTGCACATGTGGAGATCGGAAGACAACCTCATGGAGTCAGCTTCCCCTTCCACCTGGGCTCCAGTGGTAGCATTCAGGTCATCAGGCTTGTGTGATGAGCACTGTACCTGCTGAACCAGGTCATGCCATGCTCTTGATGCCCCTATCTATGTCTCTGCCCATGAGGTCCCATCTATGGACTTGTCCCCGTGTGTCACATCATCTTTAGAAAGAGCTGGCCACCAGAACCATGACTCTTTTATGTATCTTACTTTCATCTGTTACAGCACTTAATATATAAAATTGGTAGCTGGCTATGGTGGCACTTGCTAAAAATCCCAGCGAGGTGGGGGATGGGACTCAGGCAGGAGGAGGATCAAGAGTTCAAGGCCAGCTTTGGCTACCTCGACAAACTTTGTCTCAAAAAAGAAAACCTGAGCTGGAACGACTTCCCTCTATGTCTTTTTCCAGTAGGAGAATAACTCCCAGGGACAATCACTAGCACTGGAGTAATCACTCAATATTTGGTTTCTTTGGAAGAAGCTGTCTATCACAGATGCTCTGTAGAAGGCATGGAGGTCCTTGTGCTCACAGATCAGCACTAGGGGAAACCAGGAAGGTTAAATACACAGGGCTGCTGGGCAGCCATGGCACACTCCTTTAATCCCAGCACTCAAGCGGCAGAGGGAGGTGGATCTCTGTGAGTTCAAGACCAGCCTGGTCTACAGAGCAAGATCCAGGACAGGCACCAAAAACGACACAGAGAAACCCTGTCTCAAAAAACCAAAAAACAAACAAACAAACAAAAACAAAACAGGGCTGTCTCTTCAAAGGGAGAGATGGACAACCCGTTTTCCTACCCAGAAGGCACTGACACAGTTAACAGCCTGGTGACCTCTGCTGGTGACTATCTGTGTGGCCAGGCCACATTGATCCGCAGACCCTTATCTTGAGCTAGTCTGTCTCAGTCAATCTACAGTGCTGTCCTCCTCCAAACCCTTATCATGCTTGTTTATCTTGAACTCTTTCTCCATTTTCTTTAGAACCCATCTTTCTGGAAGATGGCACTTTAACTTTACAAAGAGTTTTGATGCAGTCCCAGCTTATGCTTTGTTGCGCACACGGGATTGAGTTAATTATCACCAGGAAACTTCTTTTTACTAATTGTGCTGAAACATGCCTAAAATAAACTACTCAGGGTCAGACTCTCAAAGTTTGAATCAACACCAGCTACTGAATCCTGTTGAACGGAACTACCTTATCTCCCTCCAATCATGACTCCGCTGGCCTGGTGTCTCCAGGGATCCCTCCATATCACCCCATCCCCCTGCCCAAGCCCACTGGATGGAAGGAAAGACTGACCCAGGCCCAGGTTAGTACTGTTTCTTGCCCTCTGCTCCTAGTCTTTAGCCTCACAGGCCAAACAGGGAGAGGTAAGAGGAGGCAGGTGCATTTTAAGGCTTCTCATTGTCCTCCTACCCATTCCCCAGAATGGCTGGAAAATTACACTATGTTCTCTGAGAAGCTGGGCTCAGATGACTCTGTCGGAAGCTTCCAGCTTTAGCCTAATGCTATTACTCATGCCTAATGTGAGAACTGAGTAGCATGTTTCTAAAGAGGAATGTTTAAAATACACACACTGCTCCAGGATGAATTCTTCCTCACACCATTTAAGGATACGTGTGCTCAGGAGCACAGTCAGTTTTTACCGTCTTTGCTTGAAGAGGAGTAGGGGGAGCCAGCTTCATTGAAAGCTGCTCTATGCCAAGCTCTGTGCCAGGGGCTGGGGGTGGACGAGTGGGAGGTGAGGAACCTTTCCCCTTGGGGCATTCTGGCAGCTGGGATTTGAATACCTCCACTTAAAGTTAACATTTGATAGCGTGTAAAAATGCAGACTGTGAAGGTGAGGGGGGCGGGAGGGGGGAGAACAAGGGAATCCGTGGCAGATATGTAGAACTGAATTATATTGTAAAATAAAAAAAAAAAAATGCAGACTGTGGAGTCAGACTTGGGTTCCCTGTCAACTCTCAGCCACTCAATGACTATTTACTCAGGACCTCCCACAGATCAGCGAGTGTGCTCCAGCTGGGCCTAAGATGGTGAGCTAAGCCAGACTGGATCCATGAAACCCTAGTGGGGCTGACGACTGGGGTAGACTTGCAAAATTAAAATAAGTGCAAAACTATACATTTATAAAAGTTATGCATGTAACGAATTAAAACTCACTACTGCTTCCCAAGGAGGCTCACAGGGAGGAGACGAGATGACATGGTGTGGTTTGTTCAGTTTATTTTGAGACAGGGTCTCACTGTGTAGCCCTGGCTGTCCTGGCACTTCCTATGTAGACCAGGCTGGCCTCCAACGGACAGAGATCCACCTGCCTCTGCCTCTCAAGTGCTGCGATAGTTTGACTAGTTACAGAGGTGAAGGCGCTGAAGGAAGTGAGGGAGGTGACTGGATAAAGGGCGGAGGAGAAGGTAACAAGGCTGGAGGGAGGCTCCATGGACGCTGCCCATCCCAGCAGCCACTAGCCACACACGAAACAAAGGTCTGAAATTTAGTCAGTGGTTGAAGAAGGTCCATTTTATTTTAAAATTAAAAACCAAAGCAAGGTAAATTTTAAAATATTTATGTTTAAGGATATTTTGGACAAACCGAGTTCAATGAAACAGTAGTCGAGTTAATTTAATCTGTTTCGATTTTACTTTTAACAGTGTAGTAGCACTAGCCTTCAATCGCAGCCTCTGGAGACAGAGGCAGGGGGATTTCTGTGAGTTGGAGACCAGTCAGAACTACATGGTGAGCCCCAATCTCAAAACCCAAATCTAAAAAACAAAGCGACAACAACAACCAAAAAAAAAAAAAAAAAAAAAAAAAAAAAGGGAAAAAGGAAAAAAGTATAGGGGATGAGGCCAGGCTTGGTGTATGTCTGTAATCCCAGCACTGAGAGGCTGAGGCAGGATGAGTTGAGAACCCCAGGGCAGTCCGAGGTACCCAGTGAGACCGTCTCTCAAAAAAAAAAACAAAACCAAACAACAACAACAAAAAAACTCGAAAGGTGCTTTGGGTATAGCTCACCGGGAAAGCATGGGATCAGCGTGCACAAGGATCACTCAGGGTTCAACATCAAAAAGCTGCTAGAATGATCGCAAGTTACAAAGGTGGTCTGCTTTATGTTTCTGTTGAACCAGTGAGTGCTAGGCTAGATATGGTTAATTTTGAACGTAAATTTTCACTCTCTTGAAATGCAGTGTGGCAAAGGTGGAGGAAAACTGCTTGGAGACAGACCGCTTGGTTCTGTCCCTTACGGCTGGGATGACACCTAATGTACCCACTAGGCCGCCAGGAAACATCTCTTGGATGGCCTATTTCTTCATTTACCAAACAGAGCACAATACACGCCGTTAGGACTTGAGGAATTGTGGAGGGGATTCTCCAGTCCTCCGCCCCTTGTTCACTGGGCGACCTTCCTGGACCTCAGTTTCCCTTGCTCGTGGGCATGAGAAGGAGGCAGGCCTGGCAGGAGCCAGTTTGCTGCTTGGCAAGGAGTCGTCCTCTGTCTGTTCATCTGTCTTACCTGAAAGTTTCAGCGGAATCCCAAAGCCTCAGGGCGGGTTCCACCACGGGTCCCTCCGGGGACCCGACCAAGCTCCGGATGGCCGCCGGCACCCGCGGCCCCAAATCACCGGGAAGGGGCGCGCTTTGCTTTGTGGCCGGGGCGGGGGAGCCTGAGACCAGGCCATTTTGCTACTGTGAGTCCAGTCTGGGTCACTACACACTCCTTTCCCACAACAATGCAGCCATGAGCTGGCCCAGTGGCGGCCGCACGCGGTTACCATGGCGACGGCGGCGCTACCCGGGGGCCAGACCAACATGTTTAGGGGGGCACGCCTCCCCTTGACTATGCCACTTGGCGTGTGAGCAGCTCCAGAAGACGTTCCCGAGGCCTTCCTCGCCTCGTAAACCGGAGGGAACCCGCGGGGGGCCCCCGCTGATCCGCGGAAGCTCGTCTGGGAAGTGGCTCCCCCTCCGTCCTCAGTGGTAGAGGCCATAGCCACCGCGCATGCGCGCGATGGGTCCCCGGCGCCCGCCAATCGCAGTCGCGACGGTTGACGCGGCATGGGCGGATCCTTGCAGAAGGTTGGGGATAGCGCTGGACTCCGGCTTCGCAGACGCGCAAGGTATGTCTGGGAGCGCTTGGCGAAGGCCGGGGCCGGCCGGGGCCAGACGGGGTGGGTGGAAACCCGAGTACCCCTGGAGAGGGTGGCGGGCAGGCCGGGTGGTGGCGTGCTCCGAGGGCGCATCTTGCGACGGTGACTCGGGACGGTCATGGTTTTGACCCATCACTTGAAGGGTTTCTCTTAACCAGTACCGAACTCCTACTGGCTGGCTCTTAACCCTTTCCAGACACTTTTGAGAATCCAATGAAAACCAAAGATGCTTCCTTTTCTTTCCTGTCGCAATGAAGATAATGCGTTTTATAGCCTGATGCAAACTAAAGCTTTGCACATTAAGTACAGTTCCCTGTAGAGGGGCACAGCTTGATTTGCTTCCCAGGGTTATGGTGAGCATCAAACGCCCCAACAACTTGTAAACACGAAAGCACTCCTCACCTACAAACTGGATGCTGTTATTGTTCCTGGTTATAAATAAGAGGCTCCTGAGGGCTGGAGAGATGGCTCGACGTCTAAGAGCACTGGTTGCTATTGCAGAGAATCCCGATTCAATTCCCAGCTCATGACCGCCTGTAACTCCAGTTCCAGGAATCTGCGAACCCAAGGCACACGGTATACAGACTTACACGCAGGTAAAACACCCAAACACATTGAAATAATAACAGCAAATAAAGCAATTGAGGCCCTTGGGGGATAAAATGCTGGGATCCCATTGAGGGTGAGCAGCGGTGTTGGTTGGAAGCCAATTATAGTCCTTTAACTTAAAAAAAAAAAAAAAAAAAAAAAAGAGGGCTGGAGAGATGGCTCGGAGGTTAAGAGCACTGGTTGATCTTCCAGAGGTGCAGAGTTCAATTCCCAGCAACCACATGATGGCTCAGAACCATCTATAAAGAGACCTGGCGCCCTCTTCTGGCCTGCAGGCATACATGCAGGCAGAACACTGTGTACATAATAAATAATTAGATCTTTAAAAAAAAAAAAAAGAACCCTAGGGTTAAAGATGTTTAATCAAAGGCTGGTGTGTCTCTGTGAGTTCAAGGCCAGCTTGGTCTACGGAGTGAGTTCCAGGACAGCCAGGGCTACACAGAGAAATCTTGTCTCCGAAAAACAAAAACCAAACAAAAACAGAACCCCAGGATCTCAGTGGAGCTGATTATAATCATCCAGAGCCTTGCAGGGTGCTGATATGGCCTGTACCTTGATCTAGAAAGATGTGTGTTCATGTTAAAATTTTGTGACTGGGACTGGGGAAAAGGCTCAGTGAGTGTGAGTGCACAAGTGTGAGGGAGTGAATTCAAGTCCCCAATACCCCAGTCAAAAACCTACCGTGGACTCTTAACACTTACAATCCCAGCACTGTTGGGGGCAGAGACAGGACTGCTTGGACTCACTGGCCACCAGTCTAGCTCCAGGTTCAGGGAGAGACCCTGTCTAAAGGAATATGACAGAAAGTGATAGAGCAGCACACCTGGTATCCTCTTCTGGACTCTGTTCCTGCATGCATGTGCAGACACACACACACACACACACACACACACACACACACACACCCACACACACCTCTGCAGGTCCACATTCATACAGCACATAAACACATACATAAAAAAAACTACCATGAAGCCTTGTGGTTTTGAAGCGTCTCTTTATTTGTTATACTTAAATTAAAAAGATGCCAGGCGGTGGTGGTGCATACCTTTAATCCCAGCACTTGGGAGGCAAAGGCAGGCAGATCTCTGGGTTCGAGGCCAGCCTGGTCTACAAAGAGAGTTCTATGACAGCCTGGGCTGTTACACAGAGAAACACTGTCTTGAAAAGCCAAAAATAAAAAAGTTGACCTCTTCCCTAAACCTAAATGATGTTAGTGATTTATGAGCATTGCAGGAGGTTGTGACCAAGCTGGTTTGATGGTCATTGTCAGCTCTACCATGTTCTGGCTCTCTCCTTCTCTTGAGACACCTTCCCTCTCATAACAGGCCAGGCGACTTGACACATGGACCAAGTGACAGCACCACTGTCAGTCTGGGAATGAAATGCCAGTGTAGCTTCGAGGCTTCAGAATGGCGTCCATGCAGAAGTTAGTGTTCCTGGTGCTGCTCTTACTGGCTTACGGGGATAGAAATTTCATCCCTTGGTTCACACTCTAATGCTGATGATGCCAACTTGGGACAGGTTTGCCTGAGGCTAACTGTGAAGCCACACAGACTTTAGTTCAAATGCCTGTTCCCACGAAGACCTTGGCTTTCTAGGTGTCACCAATCAAATGGGGGTGAATAGGAGGGGCTTTGTCAAGGGGTAATTGTGAGTTAAATGAGATGATGCAAGGCATTAGCGTGCTGCCTGGCACACAGGAAGCATCCAGTGCATGGGATCTCCTCCCGGGACTTCTAGGACCTCAGGCCTTCCTTTGCTGCCCTGTCAAAAAGGACAACTTCCCAGTAGATATGCCAGGACTGGTAATCATCAATGACTGAAATGTTTTCATGATTTGAGAACAATGAAAGAGAGTAACTGACCTGTTTGACCCTAGGAGAAGGAAGTATCCGTGTTTCCTCATCAAGTCAGGAATGCCTCTCTTTGGGAGTATATTCAGCCCAAAGAAGACCCCTCCTCGGAAGTCTGCCTCTCTCTCCAACCTGCATTCTGTGAGTGGAGATTGGGGTGCCACGAGTGGTCTCTGGGTGGATAGGCAACACTGTGGGAGGACATCCTTTTAGTTTCTGTTATTACTCAAGTTGGAACTCCTGTGTGAGTATTACTGTCAGAGTTTATTCAAGAACCCACTAAGCCAGCCAGCCTCATTCTGATTTTGGTCCCAGGTGATGATGTCCAATCTGACTTACATTTTAGTTCCAAAACCTGTCCAAGAATTAATTTCAGTTATGTTTAAAGATCAAATTCAAGCCTGGCCTTGAACTCACAGAGATCCACCTGCCTCTGCCTCCTGAGTGCTGGGATTAAAGATGTGTGTCACCATGCTTGGCCTGATTTTTTTTTTTTTTTTGAAATGTGGATGGTGTGTTGTAGAATATTATTTTAAGGTATGTAAAATATTATTTTAAGGTATTTTGTTTTGTTTATGTTGCATTTGTTCAACTCTGTGAAGCTGTGTTACTGTGCCTGTATGAAACACCTGATGATCTAATAAAGAGCTGAATGGCCAATAGTGAGGCAGGAGAAAGGATGGGCAGGGCTGGCAGGCAGAGAGGATAAATAGAAGGAGAAAACTGGGGGAAGGAAATAAAGTAGCCAGAGAAGGAGGAGGACTCCAGGGGCCAGCCACCCAGCTACACAGTAAGCCACAGACTAAGAGTAAGATTTACAGAAGTAAGAGAACAGGAAAAGCCCAGAGGCAAAAAGTAGATGGGATAATTTAAGTTAAGGAAAGCTGGAAAGAAACAAACCAATCTAAGGCCGGGCATTTATAAGTAAGAATAAGCCTCTGTATATGATAATATTCAAGTCCCAATAGAAAAAATAAATAATAGAGGCAGTGAACAGATATCTTAATGAGGAGAGTAGCGTGGAAACAAAGTTGTCACTTTAAATAAGGTGCTCAAGGGAGTTCTGACTGAACAACAGACACTTCAGCACAGGCCTGAAGGGCTTCTTTCCTCTCTGTGTGTGTTCTCTGGCTGTGTGTGTGTGTGTGCATGTGTGTGCATGCTCTGGCACCCATTGCCTGGACCTGCTTCTGGAGCTGCTCTGTCTCCCTCACAGGGGCAAATGCTCCTCTCTGGCAGAGCTGGTCACACTCATCTCTGAGTGCTCGGGAACCAGGCCTGACTTAGGGGAGTGTTTGATGAGCTTTGTCGATGAATACAGAAATTAGACTGCCACACATTAAACAAGCCCTAGCAGGAACTGTTAGAATTGTATGCTTCTTCATAACTGTGTGCTTCTATATTAAGTAAATTACAAATTTCCTTATTATAAATGTACAGTGATGGGAAGAGAATGAATTAAAACCAAGTATCAGTACACATATACAAATGTACAATGGATTCTTTGAACTGTAAAGTAGATGTAAAAATTCAATTACAAATTATAGCCTATATAGCCTTTCTGGAAACATCCAAAGTATAAAACAGAACAGTTCATCCCTCTTATAGTTTAAATTGAATGGGTGGGTAGGTGCTTATGCATGGAGGCCAGAAGGGGACATTGGGTGTCCTGCTTTAACACTCTGCCTTATTCCCTTGAGACAGGGTCTCATTCTGAACCTGGAACTTACTATTTGAGGCAGGGTACCTCCACACTATCAGCAGACACCCCCGCCATCTGAGATGCCTTCATTCCTGCCACTATCCCGGGGCATTCAGCTCACATACTGCTTCATCCGAGAAGAAGCTCTCTCCACTGTATAGACCTCTTCTGTGCCAGCCTCTACTTAGACTA
The DNA here is from genome assembly GCF_949786415.1 of Peromyscus eremicus. NCBI lineage: Eukaryota > Metazoa > Chordata > Mammalia > Rodentia > Cricetidae > Peromyscus > Peromyscus eremicus. The sequence goes on along the minus strand of NC_081436.1, from coordinate 23,512,302 downwards.
GAGGACACCCTTCCACAGACACGGGAATTGTGGGTGACCACCAACCCACTGAGCTTCCTATTTCCCACCTGCCTCCCCTGGTACACACATTGCACTGGGGTTAGAGACACGTGGGCATACCTGGCTTTTTATGTGGGTGCTGGGAACTCAAACTCTTACCCATGGGCAATTTTCCTAGCCTCTACTTTAAATGGTTGCTGTATATAATTTGATAGTCTAGCCTTTTAAAGTATTTCAAATATTGACAGGTATGGTAGCACAGTAATCCCAGCACTTGGAAGGCAGAGGCAGGTGGATCTCTGTGAGTTTGAGGCCAGCCTGGTCTACAGAATGAGTTCTAGGACAGCCAGGGCTACACAGTGCGATCCTGTCTCAAAAAAAAAAAAAAAAAAAAAAAAAAAAATGTTTTAAAGGTGCTAAGTACTGGTGGGAGGACAGACATCTGTTTTGTTGGGTTTGGAACTAGTGGGAGAAGCTGGGATGTGAGCTCTTGTTCTGTGGCTTCCTGAGTCATCATAGTGTCTTAACCACAGTTAGATCGGTCAACGCGGGAGTTGGAGCTGGGCCTTGACTATGGAACTCCCACCATGAACCTGGCGGGACAAAACCTGAAGTTTGAAAATGGCCAGTGGGTGGCAGGTGAGTGGCCCTTCCTGCTGCTTTGTCAACCAGGACAGTAGAAGGAACCCCCTTTCACCCCTCCTCTGTGCTTCCTTTAGACACAGTGATTAGCGGGGGTGTGGATCGGAGAGAGACTCAGCGCCTGCGCAAGCGCAACCAGCAGTTGGAAGAAGAGAACAATCTCTTGCGGCTGAAAGTGGACATTCTGCTGGACATGGTGAGGAATGGAACTGATGCCTAGGTTTCCCCTTCAAGGAAGCCCTCCCTTCAGTCAATCCACCCAACTGATTTCCCCAGGGCTTATTTGCCAGATACATTTCCTGTGTATCCAATCACAAATATAAAAGTCAACCTTGCCGCCAAAGCCTGGAGCAGGGATGTATAACAATACCCACAATTCCCGTGTCTGTGGAAGGGTACCCTCTAGTCTAAGTAGAGGCTGGCACTGGCACAGAAGAGGTCTATACAGTGGAGAGAGCTTCTCGGATGAAGCAGTATGTGGGCTGAATGCCCGGGGATAGTGGCAGGAATGGAGGCATCTCAGATGGCGGGGGTGTCCGCTGATGGTGTGGAGGTACCCTGCCTCAAACAGACTGAATCCTGCTGAGTGCATACCCAATTCACCTCAGTCTCTCGTGTCTTCTGGGCCTGGAGGTGCATGTGCATGGTGGTGACAGACGTGATGGAACCAATGGGAAGCTTTTCTCCCCGCTGGGTAACCACTCAGCTTCATCTCCAGCAAGACAGCTGGCATTACAGTAGCTCTTGCTTCATGGAGCTAATACAAGCCACACACTTGCTCTGAAGTAGAGACCGCTGGCCCTTCCTCCCTCTGTCTTCATGTTCAATGTCAGCTACCTTCTGCTGTACAGCCCATTCAAAGATCCTGATGAGGAAAGGAACGTTACTTTTAGAGCGTCCCATTTGCGGATTGATTTTTTTTTTTTTTTTTTTGAGACGGTTTCTCTGTGTAGCTTTGCGCCTTTCCTGGAACTCACTCTGTAGACCAGGCTGGCCTCGAACTCACAGAGATCCGCGTGCCCCTGCCTCCCAAGTGCTGGGATTAAAGGCATGCACCACCACCGCCCGGCGATTTTTTTTTTTCCCACAGTGTTGTTCCCTAAGTTCCATTATGTGAGCTATACAACTCCAAGTGATTTATAATCCCTCAGCCGTAGAGTACCCTGTCATCCTTCACACAGCGTGGCATGCAGTTGTAAATGATGGGAAGTGCTGAAGGCTTGAATTATGAGTAATTCCTTTGACTACCCAGGCTTCCTGTTGAAGAGGCCAGCTAGGGGAGGAATGGCCGGCCTTTCCTTGGTGCAGAGTAGCTGTGCAAACCTGCAGCATGGCCTGGACAAAGCTCTCTTTGTTAACAGTCTGATGCTCTCCTTCCAGCTTTCAGAGACCACTGCGGAGTCCAACTTGAAGGACAAAGAATTGGATGAGCTGAAGATTAGCAACCGCAGGAGGAAGTGAAGTGCCTGGGAAGGCTCGCTAGGAGATTAGCAAGCGTCCCGATGACTGGGGATGTGGCAGAGCCCTTTGATGTTTAGTCACATTAATAGACTTGCCCTAGGAGAGAGCATTAACAGACCCTAGCTCCCTTGGACTTGGGGGTAGGGAGGTGGCACGGGACGAAAGACACCAAGGTTCCAACCAGGGCCATAGCTTGGGAGGCACCAGATACGCCACCCACGGTGTCAATCTAAGCAGGCCCCAGGAAGGTCTAGCAAACAGTCAGCCTTTGCTTGCTGTCTGCAGGTGACAGTGTATAACTATGTCTCAGAGTCACCGTGTTCAGACACTGGCAGTTCACCTCTTAACACGGGTGGCTGGGGTTTGGCACGGTTCCAGAGAGCACTTCCAGTGAGGGTGAACGGTAAGGGGGTCTGGGTTCTCTGTCCCCTCCAGCCATGCTCTCTCTGCCTTCAAAGAATCCTCATCCCCAAGTCCACAGCCTCTTCTGGCATCAGCTTCCAAGCAGCAAGCTCCCACTTTCCACAGCACATTGTAATTTACTCTGCTTTCCTGTTTTGACTATTTTTATTTTTATTAAATGGTGTTCAATAATCTCTGTGTAGCAAAATAGGTAAAGAAAAACAAAAAGCGAAACCAGTGTGGGTTCCCCAAGAAGTAAGCAGAGCCTGGCTTCTAAGTCCCAAAAGAATTTTCAGGATTAGGAAACAGCACTGGGGCTGGAAAGATGGCTCAGTGGGTAAGAGCACTGGCTGTTCTTCCAGAGGACCCAAGTTCAATTCCCAGCACCCACAAGGCAGCTCACAACTGTCTGTAATTCCAGTTCCAGGAGATCTGACACCTTCACACCAATTCATATAAATAAATAAGTTAAATAAATTTTAAAAAAAGAAAAGAAAACAGCACCTTGAAGTGGGAAACCACACCCTAGAAGAGAAATAATGACTTCACACTCAAATTCCTCTGATCTCCTGCTTCAGGGAGGTGGCAGCAGTGGCCCAGTGGGTAGTTCAGACCTGGGGAGGAGTGGATGGCATGGGAATCGGTGCCCAAGTTAGTGTGATCTAGCCAGAGGGGAGTTGTGAAAGTCAAGCAGGGCACACTGGTTGAGGCCTGGAGCCCAGGGCTTTGAGCTGGGACTGCCTCAGTGGTTCCCTCCTGGGCTGGTGCGGAGGCTGGCCGTGTGCTCAGTCCTTTGCACTTGCTCTCCCATCCCCCCAGTTCAGCCCTGTCAGCATGCCCCATTGTACACAAGGAGACAATGTTCAGAGGCCAGTTTGGAAACTGCCTTAGACAACAATGTAAGTGCTGGAGGCCTCTGAGTCCAGACCCCTAGTGACAGGCAGGAGGGACTACCTACACCGAGGCTGTAGCTTACAGTCTCTCCTAATGGCCAGCAGAACACTGCAGGGGGATGGACAGAGGCAGGCATACCGGAGTACAGCTCCAACCTCACTTCCGGATCCCTAAGCGAGTGCCTAACCTGGAAATCTACTCTGCCTCCCCCCCCCCCCACCCCTTGTTTTTGTTTTTCCAGACAGCGTTTCTCTGTGTAGCCCTGGCTGTTCTGCAGCTCTATAGACCAGGCTGGCCTCGAATCAGACTCATCCACAGGACCAATGGTTTCACAAACTCCAGTAGGTCATAGATGGAGTAGATGGTGGGGTGGGCCAACTCAAAGCTCTAGATGTGGGTCTGGGTGGTAGCTGATTTGATCTTTCCAGGCTGCTGGGACCGCCCTCCTCAGTGGAGGGACGGAGCCAGCTCTTATATGCCCATGCCATGGGGTCCATGTCCCATGAGGGGCAGGACCAGCTCTTTTGCTGCAGTGGCCAGCAAGGGGCAGGGCCAGCAAAGGCTGGTACCTGCTTAGCACGGCCCTCCGATTTCAGCACACATGATTCCTGTGCCCCCCTGTGGTAACATGGGCCATGGAGATCAACACTCCATCTGCAGTGGACCCAGACATGGCCCTCAGCAGGAACTTGGGCCTTGATGTCACCATGGCCCCAGATGATAACACAAGCCACTCAGATCAGCAGGGCCCTTATGGCAGCATGGCCCACAGATACCAACATGGCCACAGGGGATGGCCCAGAACTTGGGCATCCGTGTGACCTTTGGTGGCAACACAGACCACAGACATCAACACAGATCCCGGCTGCAGTAGGACCATGTACCCAGACATGGTCCTCAGCAGCAGCCCAGGCCGGATGTCAGCAAGGCCCCAGGTGGCAGCGCAGGCCACTCAGATCAACATGGCTCTAGCAGCAGTGTGGCCCTCAGACACCAACATGGTTCCAGTTGTTGAGAGTTTCCTTTTTGGAGCCAGGCAGTGGTGGCGCACACCTTTAATCCCAGCACTGGGGAGGCAGAGGCAGGCGGATCTCTGAGTTTAAGGCCAGCCTGCTCTACAGAAGAAGTTCCAGGACAGACAGGGCTACACAGAGAAATCCTGTCTTGAGAAAAGAAAAGAAAAAAAAAAGTTTCCTATTTTGGGTAGATATCTCCTTCAGGTTCTGGCTAAAATTCTCCCTCAAAGCCTTTCTTAGTCAAACTAGAAAGTGGCTAGTGCTGGCCCCTGACATTATTTCTTGTGATCATGGCAACAGTTGGTGAGGATTTGTGCTGAGGTGGATTAGGGAAGGATTGCCACTAAAGCTGAAATAGAAGGTTCTGTGGGTGTGAGGCAGTATTAGAGTCAGTAATCAGAGGAAGTCCGCCCTTGGGTTTGCTGGGATGGCTGACTTTTACAGTCGTTAGCTTCCCCAGGAGACCCACCCGTGTGGTCCCACACCTCAAGTAAGAGCTTCACCTCCAGCTTCAAATTCTGACAGGACCCAGACAGGGATAGCAGTTACTGTAGCCCTGAGGGAAGAGACTGAACAGCCAGGACCCAAGGGTTCTAGGACACCCTCCTCCTCCCCAGGTGGAGCATAGTCACTCACTGGAACTCTTATAGGTCCTTTTTGTCTGTGTGACCTCTGACTTAGGCATTTGTCCTGGAAGCCTAAAGTAATCATCACACTCCCCAACTCTGGAGCTCTATCCTCTGCTCCTGGCTCAGGTTTCTCTGGATCATCTTGTCCACCCCCAAGTGGTCTGAAAGTGATATTGCATGATCCCACTGTTTCTGACCACTTGGCAATTTTACAATTATTGAAAACTCTTAAAAAAAAGAAAAATGGTGGATGGTGGTGGCACATGCCTTTAATCCTAGCACTTGAGAGGCAGAGGCAGGAGGATGTCTGTGAGTTGGAGGCCAGCCTGGTCTACAGAGTGAGTTCCAGGACAGGCAGGTCTACACAGAGAAACCCTGTCTTAATAAACAAACAGACAACAAAAAAAGCCTTTACTATTAAACATGTCTTAGTTGGGTTTTTGTTGCTGTGAAGAAACACCCTAACCATGGAAACTCTTTATTTATTTATTTATTTATTTATTTATTTATTTGAGAGGGTTTCTCTGCGTAGTTTTGGTGCCTGTCCTGGAAATCACCCTGTAGACCAGGCTGGCCTCGAACTCACAAAGATTCTCCTGGCTCTGCCTCCTGAGTGCTGGGATTAAAGGCATGTGCCACCACCACCTGGCCCATGGCAACTCTTATAAAGAAAACATTTAATTGAGGTGGCTCACTTACAGTTTCAGAGGTTCAGTCCATTATCATCATGAAAGGGAGCATTTGTTTGTTTGGTTTTGGTTTTTTTCAAGACGGGGTTTCTCTGTGTAGTTTTGGTGCCTGTCCTGGATCTCGCTCTGTAGACCAGGCTGGCCTTGAACTCACAGAGATCCGCCTGGCTCTGCCTCCTGAGTGCTGGGATTAAAGTCGTGTGCCACCGCCGCCCAGCTTGCTCCTTTTCTTTATATATTTTCACTAGAGTTACCACTAATACCCATGTGGAAGGGGCCCCAAAACAGCTTGACCACACAGCTGCCATGACAGGCTTAGAGGCCCAGACACAGCTTCTGTGACAAGCTTACTGGCAGGCAACACCCGGATCCAGGAAAAGCTATAAGCTGACCCCATCCAGGGAGGGCCTACATCTAAGGGGAAGTACCTGACATCCCAAACATTCCAACGTTAGATAAGGTGGCCAGATGTCCCTGAGTCTAGCACACATCTATTTTTGTTTTACAGATACCCCTAGACAAATGTCAGCCAATCAGGGTCCTGAACCCTGGAAATCCCCTCACCCCAACCACTGCTATGATAAAAACTCTACCCTGCCTGGGCTCAGGGCTCTCTGCTCTCACTGCTGCATTGGACAGACAGACCAAGCCCTGGAGCCTGAAGATAATAAAGGTTCTTTGCTTTTACATACAAGATTTGGTCTCTGTGGTGGTCTTTTAGGGGTCCCCGAGATCTGGGCATAACAATCCACATGACAGAATCTATACTAGGCTGTTTTGCGATTTTTTCTCCCAATGGAATTAATCCTAAACTCTGCACTCTAGCTCAGACTCTTCATACAAGGGCAAAAGGCAGCCACTTCCTTCACCAAAATATCACAAGAACTTCTGGGCAGCATACTAAAATTCTTCTCCTCTGAAACATCTTGAGTAAGCCCCCCACAGTTCATCAAATCACATTCAGCACCACTGTCTTCCATGCTCCTACTAGTATGGCCCATTAAGCAGAGAGTAACGCATTCCACTGCTTTCCAAACCCAAAGTACCAAAGTCCAAATTCCTCCAAACAAACCATGGTCAGGCCTATCACAGCAATAACCCAGTCCCTGGTACCAACTTCTGTCTTAGTTAGGTTTTTTTTTTTCTGAGACAGGGTTTCTCTGTGTAGCTTTGCGCCTTTCCTGGGACTCACTTGGTAGCCCAGGCTGGCCTCGAACTCACAGAGATCCTCCTGGCTCTGCCTCCCGAGTGCTGGGATTAAAGGCGTGCGCCACCACCGCCCGGCCTTAGTTAGGTTTTTATTGGTATGAAGAGACACCATAACCATGGTAACTCTTACAAAGAAAATATTTAATTGAGGATGGCTGGCTTACAGTTTCAGAGATTCAGTCCATTATTATCATGACAGGGAGTATGGCGGAGTGCAGGCAGACCTGGTGCTGGAGGTGAGAGTCCTCAGAGGCAACAGGAAGTCGACTGACAGTCACACTTGAGCAAAAGAGACCTCAAAGCCCACCCCACAGTGACTCACTTCCTCCAACAAGGCCTCACCTCCCAATAGTGCCACTCCCCTTTGGGGGCCATTTTCTTTCAAACCACCACAACATACTTTGTCTTAAAATCATGCATGAGCTGGATATAATGTTGCATGTGTTTAGTCTAAGCACCTTAGAGGGAAAAGCAGGTGGATTTCTATCAGTTGGAGGACTACATAAAGAGTTCCAGGAAAGCCAGGGCTACATAGAGAGACCTTGTCTCGAAATAAACAATAGTAATAACAACAATAATAGTAATAATGTAAAAATGCTTGCTGCTAAGCCTGAATTTGATCCCCAGGACCCACATGGTGGAAGAAGAGTGTTGTGGGGAATTCACCAGACTGTTCAGACATGAGTTTAAGCCAATAGGAAATCTTTATTAGTTGGCCAGTGACTACACTCGGTGTTTGGGATCCCAATGTAGCCCTGAGCCTTTCTCAGGGTGAGCTTTTAAGAACAAAAACTATGTCCTGGGTTGGCATACTTCAATTAACAAAAACAGTTAGCCAGAAGCAGAACTACAGAAGCCAAAAAAGCAAGGTTAGTACATTCAGAGACTTTCCCAGAACTATGGACTTTGATGGATTAGGTCTTTGTTTTCATTTCTGCCTGGTGGTGCTGTCTACGTGCTGATTTTTATAGCCTGAATGGCACTTCCATCATGGAGTCAGTTGTGCTACAGTCTGGGGGCCTACTAAGGTCTGGGGCCCTGCTACAGATATAATCAACTCCTGTAAGTTGTCCTCTGACCTCCATAAGCACAACATGGCATATGTGCACCAATACACATACAAAAAATAAAAGTGTAATTTTTTTCAAATAAAATTTAGTGTAGATGTAACAGTCTTATTATTAAATAAGAAACACAGAGCCAAATGCAGAGTTAAAAGCCCAAGAGGTCAGAGCAGTAGTAAGAGCTGAGACTTAAAACTGCCTTCTTAGCCTTCCCGCCGCTGCTGTCCTTCCCCTCAGCAAGAGACCTACTTCCTATGTATGTCTTTTTATTGACCTTCTGTTCTACCTTCTCATTGGTTGTAAACCCAACCACATGACCGCCTTGTCACCGCCTGTCTATACAGACCTCCAGGTCTTCTATGGTTGGTATTGAGATTAAAGGCGTGTTTCTCCATGCTGGCTGTATCCTTGAACACACAGAGATATGTCTGTCATGTGATCTGGATTAAAGGCGTGCACCACCACCGCCTGGCTTCTGCTATGGCTTGCTATTAGCTCTGACCCCCAGGCAACTTTATTTATTAACAAATAAAATCACATTTCAGTACAATTAAAATATCACCATAATTTAGTTTTTCTCAATTATGTCTTGTTGGGACTGGAGAGATGGCTTAGCATTTAAGATCACTTACTGATCTTCCAAAGGACTCAAGTTCAGGACCCAGTATCCATGAGTCACGTGGCTCATGACTGCCTGTAGCTCCAGCTCTGGCCTCCAAGGGTACCTACACTGGTGCACATACACATACTTTAAAATAAAAATTTAAAGCATTCATTGTTGTTGAGTGAATGGCACACACTTGTAATCCCTACACTTGGGAGACTGAGGCAAGAGAAATCTGAGGCCAGCCTAGGCTACCATGCCATGACCTTGTCCCAATAAGACAAGTACAGCAGGGTGTGGCAATGCACACCTTTACTGTGAGTCTGAAGCCAGCCTGGGCTACACAGTAAAATCTATCTATGAGAGAAGTATTGTTCACCCAGCGGTAGTGGCTCTGGTCTTTAAACCCAGCACTCAGGAGACAGAGGTAGGTGGATCTCTGAGTTCAAGACCAGCTTGGTCTACAAAGCGAGTTCCAGGACAGTCAAGGCTGTACATAGAAATCCTGTCTCTAAAAGCCATAGGAATATTTTTCTTTTAAATATGCAGGTTTCGGAGCCCAGCCCAGGCTCAACTGCACGGAATAGCTGTGAAGCACCTATTGAACAAGCTCGGTGTTCTTCCATACCTTAAGTGGCTGGCGACATCCAGGGGGCGGGCCAGATGACGCGCTGCGGCTCTCTCTCCAGCCAGCCCCGCTCGCTTCCGGAAGACGCTCTGTCCAGCGGCGGGCCGCTCTCGCCGGCTCCCTTCCGCTTCCGGTGTCCTACAGCCATGGCCGCCGCCGTCGCTGCAGCCGGTGCTGGGGAGCCTTTGTCCCCAGACGAATTGCTCCCGAAAGCCGAGGCGGAGAAGGCCGAGGAGGAGCTGGAAGAGGACGACGACGACGAGGTGCCTGGGCCTGCGGGGAGCGGGGCGGGAGCGGGCCGTCGGGGCGTGGGCGCCGCAAGCCGGGAGGGCTGCTGCTCCGCGCGGCAGGGAAGGGCCCGGCCCCGGGCTCGGCGGCTCCGGTGCTGCTGCCGCTTCGCCAACGACCCCCACCTCCTCCACCACAGCTAGATGAGACTCTGTCGGAGAGACTCTGGGGTCTGACGGAGATGTTCCCGGAGAGGGTCCGGTCTGCCGCCGGAGCCACCTTTGATCTGTCGCTCTTCGTGGCTCAGAAGATGTACAGGTAAGGGACGAATGTAGAAATACCGAGAGTGTGCATGGAGGGACTGGTGCTGTCGAAGGACATCGGGCATCGGAAACCACAGTGGGGAGCTTGAGTGACCTTGGATTCATTGTCATACCCCGACTGTGGGTCGTCTTCTGGCAGGGTCGTTGTGGGAATTCTTTTCATGTTATCTAAGGATTCTGTATGCGAGGCCTATAAGAATGTTAACTGTCATCACTAGGTAATCACTGGCTTGCCTCTGCTAGGAGTTTGGTGCAAGGATTGGGTAGGGTACACTTGCAGAAACATCGAGGAGAGGGATACTGGAAGTTGTCACTGGTTCGGTGGAGGCTAGGTTGCCTGCTTTTCTTGGCATGTCACCACACACACTCTCCCTGTGCAGGTTTTCCAGGGCAGCTTTGTGGATTGGGACCACTTCCTTTATGATCCTGGTTCTTCCTGTTGTCTTTGAGACAGAGAAGTTGCAAATGGAGCAACAGCAGCAACTGCAGCAGCGGCAGGTGAGCGTGTGCTCCAGGTTCGGGGCCAGCGGTGGAGGCCCCGGGAGTAGATTGGCACCAAACCCCGAGTGGGAGTGGGTGCCCGACTGCTCAGCAGCATAGGTGACCAAAGACCTACTGAATCAGTACAGCTTAACACTCTTTTTTTCTTTTCCAGATACTTTTGGGGCCTAACACAGGGCTGTCAGGAGGAATGCCCGGGGCTCTACCTCCACTTCCTGGAAAGATCTAGACTGTTACTTCGGTATTTGTCCTGGTGGGATAACTTTGAAATTCAGTTGTGTTTGAACTGCTGGTTGTTTGGACTTTTTAGTCTTTTTTTTTTTTTTTTTTTTAACTTTGGCACACCGATCTATTTAAACCTGGTGGGAACTTTCTCCGTTTCTCATGGGGAGACTCCACTTGCACCTGTGCCCTTCATAATGCTCTCACTTACTTCCTGTTCTCAATCTGATGCTAGAGTGCAGCCATGGAAAGGTTACTCCACGTTATCCCTTTAGAAAATTGCTCCTATTGAAGTTCTCACAGGTCCCTTGTGGGGAAGAAGTAAACACCCCTGACCATTAAGACCTTTTTTTTTTTTTTTTTTTTTTTTAAACGAATGGAGATGTCTGGGACATGTAAACAATGTGAAGCTGACAAAATCCACTACAGCTGCCGTTAAAAACAGTCCCCAGGAATCACTGTATGTTGGAGAGAAGCGAGGCTAGCTGTAGCTTTAGCCAGGCGGGGACTGAGAACAGAGCGGGCGCCCATTTCCTCTGCACATGTGGCTGTTAGAGACCTGTGTGTTGTGTAAAAAAAGAAGTCAGTGCTCACTTTTTGTATTTAAATATTAAAAGACCTCCAACTGAAAGTGTCATTGCTGTGTTTGTGTATTTTAAACTTTGGCCATTTTAGAGAGCCAGGGGCACTGCCTGCCAGGCTGCCTTTGATTAAGCCAGCACCTCTATTTCAGATGTCTAAGTTTTCAAAGAGGAGGAGGAACATTTATTTTTGAATGTTGTATCGATTATTGCCCCGAATCCAAGTATCACTTCAGACTCCCCCATGGAAAGTAAAGGGCCAGCTCTGTGGATGTGCAGTCTACACGGTATAAACTGTTTAAAGTATGTATTGCCTTCTAGTGTTGAGAGAGAGGAAGTTTGCAGATACAGCTTGTTATCTAATTCTTGTTTTTCTTGGGGGTAGAGTCTCTCCATAAGCCCAGGCTAGCCTTCAACTCAGTCTTCCTGAGTACTGAGGGATTATGGGCATGCACACCTGGTAAGACTGATTTTTTTGTTTTAATTTTCGAGACAGGTTTCCTGGCTGTTCTGGAACTCACTCTGTAGACTAGGCTGGCCTCCAACTCAAGAGATTCTCTGCCTCCTGGAGTGATTAAAGGTGTGTACCACCACTGCCCAGTTTTTTGTTTGTTTGAAGTGAGTCTGGTAATTGATCCAGATATTTTCCTATCTTTGAACCTTGCAGTTTTTCCACTCAATGTTGGTCTTTTGTTTTTCTCTTGAAATGGTCTATCTATATAGATCAGGTTGGCTTCCAACTCAGGATTGCCTGCCTCTGCCTCCCAAGTGGTGGATCAGATGTGTACGACATCACACCTAGCTTGACTCTAATTTATTGTGCAGGTTTTCTAATCCTACTCTGTGATTGAGGAGGTTGTGCTATTCCCATGGGTTAAGGAATCTGCACAAGGCCTGTCACTGTAGGGTCTGGATTCAAAGCCAGCCTTCCAACTAGACCACTGTTGTGTGCTCTCCAAGCCAGTAGCTAGCTCAGTGTGTCTGGCTTTTCGCTTGATAATTAGAGCAGCACTAATAGAGGACAGTCAACAAGGTACAAATTCCAACAGAAGTCTCATTTTTTTTTTTTTTGGTTTTTCGAGACAGGGTCTCTCTGTGTAGCTTTGCGCCTTTCCTGGAACTCACTTGGTAGCCCAGGCTGGCCTCGAACTCACAGAGATCCACCTGGCTCTGCCTCCCGAGTGCTGGGATTAAAGGCGTGCGCCACCACCGCCCGGCCAGAAGTCTCATTTTTAAAATTACAGTAAATTCAAATGCCTCAAGGGCATTTGTGGTTTTTGAGGCAGGGTGTAGCTAGCTGGATCCCAGACTGACGTTGAATAGATCTTGCCTCAGCCTCCCCACTGCTAGGACAACAGGATAGTTGGGGGCACCTCTGAACTAAATCCCACTAAGTAAATACTTTATCTTGATTTTTCAGGTGAGAGATTTGATGAAAGTGTCTCGGAGTAGTGACAAAATCCCTTTTATGTCAGAATCATATCAAAGGTGTTTACATAATCAGTTAGGCAACAAGTAGACTTGTGTTCAGTTTTTCATTTTTAATATTTGGTTAAACAAAATACATCTTTGTAAACAAACCCAGCACAAGGCCAACAAAAAAAAGGGAATAAAGCAAGAAAAACAAAGCCTAGGGCTGCCCCTCGCTGGGCATCAGGGTCAGGATGCCCCTTCCTTAAAAGGAGTGGGGCTTTTTGCCCTCCGGCATCACATGGGTCCCTGTTCCTAAGCACCAGAATTGGATATGAACAGAACCAGCCCTGAAATGCTTAAGCGTCTTTGTCCATCCCACTGGCTCATGGACTCCGCGTGCATGGGCCTCCTTTGCAGTGCCATTTGCACAGGCCCAGGCAGGTCTGGAGGGAGGAGTCTCCTCTCCCAGGAAATGGCTTACGACCACCGACAGTGCCAATGGACCCAAGGTCCGGCTTGTGACAATCAGCAAGGTCGGCTGTAACTTCTGGCTGGTAGTGATTGGAATGTCATTGTGCAGGGTCAGAGCTCCCCATGGTGCCAAGCAGATCCGGTGTAGAAAATGGTACAGATGACCGTGGTTGAGTGTAATGCAGTAGCCACCTGGGGCCTCTGCTACTCGAATAAAAAACGGCCTTGTTGGATTGAAGATACATGTGCAGAAAAAGTGCTGGTGTAAACATGCACTCCAGTCACAGTGGGGAGATAGCCCCTGCTTCACCCCAGTATGCTTGCTCAGGATTGACATGCAAGCCCCTAGGCTAGCTCTGCTGCCAAGGGAGAAGCCTGGCCATGGGGCAGCTCTCAGACCCGCAGAGACCATGGCTCCCTAAGGGCTGGCCAGGTCACCTGCCTGCCCACCTGCCTTGAAGGCCACCACAGCCACATTGGTGTGTGGTATGATATTTATTTCTTCTACTTATTTTCCAAAATTACAGGAGAAAAAAAATGGTCTAGAACTACTTGAGGTGGGGGTGAGCCGACCTCAGTTGGTGAAGGAAACTACACAAAGATGCACACAAGCAACCTGAGACTCCCATGCCACAGCGCTGGAGCCCAGGATGTGCCTACCAGTTCTCACTCTCAAACTGTGAGACTCACCTTCATGGCAGTTTCCTCCCAACTCTGTCCCCAACTTTGGAGTTCGATGCCAATGGTAGATGTGTTTCTGACTTTGCTAAAATGGGCCAACCAGGAGTGCTGTCCCTCTTCATTGTCTTTGCCCCAGAGCTTCCTGAGTCAATGTAGTGAAATGGTAGGGACATACTGGAGTGAAAAGCTACCCGTGACTGTCCCGTGACTGTCCTAGTGGGGCTTCAGCTCCACAATATTAGGCATCTTTTCCACCACTGTCTTGCTGGGATACCGTGCAATTTACCTACTTTGGAATATCAGAACTTTTCAGTATAAAACTCCAAGGCTGGCTAGGATTAAAAACGGGGTAAGAGGTGGCATTATGGATGCAGATGGCATGCGGTGCCACCACTAGGGGCTTGACAGTTTCCTGAGACGCTTATGCTCTGGGTCCTCTGAGCGAGTCACTGGGCTCTGTGTGTACTGTGTCCTTGGACACCCTGGTGCCACAGGAGATAAAAAGAGGAGGCGGCCCCCCTGTGAGCCTGGAGCATCAGTGACAACTACCAGCAGAACCTGTGTCAAGTCCTCACAGAAAGGGGAAATAAGCAAGCGCCCCCAAGGACCCCTTTCACCCTCCCTCTGAAATAGAAAAGGGTGTTCAATGGCTTGCCCTAAGTGTTCAGAGCTCCTCCTACCTTCTTCCCCCAGGCACAGACAGTGCTTGGTGGCTCTGTGACAGTCCACACACCTGTCCTATTGCACTGGCAAATTTGAGGGGGAAACCCAATGAGATGTTTGGGGAAGTGGCTGGACAGACCCATTGTAGAGGCCACAGCACATCAAAGAGGGCTGGAGGGTTGAGGCGAAGAGTGGGTCTAGCAGAACTGTCACACATCCGCCCTCCAGCTCTGATGGGCTTCCACTTCTTCTGGTACCACCAGTAGGAGTTCACAGTTTTTTCCTCGCAAATGGTATTTTAGAAATTTCCTATGGAAGAGGGAATAGGCAAAAAGAAATGAGATGCCACTGATTTGCAGATTGCAGTCTTGGGGTCACCCATTCATCAGAATAGACACCTTCCCACTTAACACCCATGGCAATCCTCTTTTGTTTGTTTGTGACAGGGTTTCTCTGTAGCTCTGGCTGTCCTGGAACTCACTCTGTAGACCAGGTGGCCTCAGATTCAGAGATCCACCTGCCCCTGCACCCTGAGTGCTGGGATAAAAGAGGTGCACCACCACCACAACCACTAGGCTACCCCTATGGCAGTCCTATAACTCCGGGGTGACTGACTTAGAGGGTCCAGGCTTGGTTACTCCTCCATTCCGGTTAGAATTCCAGTCTCAATTTCTGCTCATTCTCAGATATTACTGCCATTAGTGTGCTGCTGTGAGTTCTAGAACACAGCATATTCTAATGGTTACTAAGTGTCAAACAAACAGAATAGCATAAAACCTGGGCCAGCTCAAGGTAAAGCACTTGCCAAGCAGGCCTGACAACCTGACTGAGATCCCAGGAACCCACAGTGGAAGAAGATTAACACCTGAAAATTGTCCTTTGGCCTCCATTTATGCCCAGGAGCACACACACCTGCACACATACAATAATAAAAGGAAAAACTTCAGTTACAGGGCTGGGAGTGGTGATGGCGTATGCCTTTAATCCCAGCACTCAAGAGGCAAGGGCAGGCAGAAGGTAGATCTGAGTTCAAGGCCAGCCTAGTCTACATAAGGAGTTCTAGGACAGCCAAGACTACATAGAGAGACTCTAAAACAAAACACCGACAAAAACCTTTGGTCATAGAGAAACTTAACCCTGTCTGAACTGTATCATCTTCCTCTCTCTTAACTGGCAGTTGTCTAAATGGAGAAGTGGCTGTCGGCCCCACCAGACCAGAAGGCTAGAATCATGGATGTGAAACCCGTTATCAAACGGATGGAGTCCTAATTGAATCTTCAGTCTAAGACCCTATGATTCCAAGAAGGCAGGGCAAGGATCGAAGGACAGAGGAACTTCCTTTGTCAAATAGTCAGATGAGTTTGACTTCCCAGTACCCCAAGCTAAAAGCCTGAAAGCCCAGCCTTTGGGGGTCACCTGAGCTCACTCTCGCCTCCAATCCACTCTGGCATCTTGAGTTTGGAGTCAAGGTTGTAGTAGGCCCCTCCCACCTCACGAACGCAGATCCAGTGCTGTCTTTTGAGAGGCAACTTGAGGGGACCCCAGCACAGGCTGGAGGGCAGGTTCATGATGAAGCCCATGACGTTACTGAGAGCAATGACACCCACGTCCCTGCAGGAGAGAAAAGGTGTCAGGCTCTGGGGCAGCCACTCTGCATGGCTGCCCCCATTCACTTGGGGTTGGCACCATAACCAGCCCTTGTTGGCGAATCAAGTTTGGTTCTCTACCTGCGCTTGTCCCACCAAACAGCCTCATAGCCTTTGGTTTGAAGTGCTGCCATGATGACATTCACATCATAGTTCCCATTTCCCAGCATGCTCTTCTTGTGGGGCGTCACCATAGTGTTTGGAGACAACCTACAAATGTAAAAGGAGAAGCTTAGGCTCGCTGACCCGCCCCGCCTCCCCAGCCCTGTACCACCAGAAAGCATTTTGCAGCGCGGCCCTGGAAGCTGGTTCCCTCGGCAGAACGGTCTCACAAGTTTCTACCTAAGCACTGCATGCCTGGCTCCTCCGGCTAGCCTAGAGATTGCCTCTCCCAGTGCAAGACAATTCAGGAAGGTTGAGACCTAGCTAGCCTTTTGGGGAGGAGTGTTACAGTGAAGGGAGTGACCACAAGAAATGATGCGCAGGGCGTGGTAACCCACTCCTTTAATCCAGCACTCGGGAGGCAGAGGCAAGCGGATCTCTGTGATTTGGAGGCCAGCCTGGTCTACAGAATGAGTTCCAGGACAGCCAGGGCTACATAGAGAAACCCTGTCTCGATAAACAAAACAAACAAGAAATGCTCCATGGAAGTACTGGTCTTCTTTATGAACTCCTGTCACCACGGCCTTCCTACTGCTCTTTCTCTTGGATACAAACCTTTCTAAAAAAAACACCGACAAAGCTAGGCATGGGCATGGTGGTTGTAGTGGCTGTGGTGGTGGCGGTGGTGGTGGCGGCGGCAGCGACGCGGCAGCACACACCTTTAATTCTGGCACTAAAGAGCCAGAGGTAGGATAGTCTCTGTGAGTTCAAGTCCAGCCTCATCTACTTAGTGAGTTGTAGGCCAGTCAGACATAGTGAGACCTTCCTTCACTATGAAAGTAACAAAACCACTAGTAAGTGATATGTGATTTTTTTTAATTTTTTTTTAATTTTTATTTTTTGTTTGTTTGTTTGTTTGTTTTTTCGAGACAGGGTTTCTCTGTGTAGCTTTGCGCCTCTCCTGGAACTCACTTGGTAGCCCAGGCTGGCCTCGAACTCACAGAGATCTGCCTGGCTCTGCCTCCCGAGTGCTGGGATTAAAGGCGTGCGCCACCACCGCCCGGCTGATATGTGATGTTTTAAGTGGCACAGGTAGTAACTGTTACTCCTGCCTTTTGCAATGTCAGTACTCTACTTAAGACTTGTACTTCGGTAATCATGAAATATTCAAAGGTGTGTAGTAGTTGAGACAGGCAGCATAACTGCATGAACTGGAGCCAAGTGAAAGGCAATAAAAACTAACGAGGTCTATATTAAACTGGAATGGAGAACTCATCTACAGACTGTGTGTGTGTGTGTGTGTGTGTGTCCCCATGCATGAGTGCCTGCGTGTATCCTGAAAAAATAAAAAATAAAAGCACAAAGAATCAATTGAAAAGAAACAAACCCTATAGGCAGAGGCAGGTGAATCTCTGAGTTTGAGGCCAGCCTGATCTACATACAGATTGAGTTCCAGGACAGCCAGGGCTACACAGAGAAGCCCTGTCTTGGAAACAAACAAAAAACCTTATACCAGATAAACAAAACTCAACTGTAGCTCTGGTGGCCTACCCAGCCTTCAACTAAGGTCTCCCTCCATACTAGCTCAGGCTGGCCCTGAAGTCAGGATCCTCTTGCCTCAGCTCCAAAGGGCCAGGATTAGAGGTATGCACCACCCACCTATTTCAAGCCCTTTTCTTTTTTATTGCTCCTTTTAGCAATTCCATTTTCCAGCTGAGGCTTGTACTGAAAGGCATTTCTCATCTTATTATTTTGTTTTCATAGTCTAGAAAAGCCAGGAGATGAGGAAGGCCATGTTGACTGGAGGGTTAACATATCTTTTTGTTGTTGTTGTTTTGGGACAGGGTCTCTGTACATTGCCCTGG
This sequence comes from Peromyscus eremicus, assembly GCF_949786415.1. Classification (NCBI taxonomy): domain Eukaryota; kingdom Metazoa; phylum Chordata; class Mammalia; order Rodentia; family Cricetidae; genus Peromyscus; species Peromyscus eremicus. Next base: position 23,494,368 of record NC_081436.1, on the reverse strand, counting down.
CTGTCCGGTAACTCACAGAAATCTGCCTACCTCTGCCTCCCAAGTGTTGGGATCAAAGGTGTTGTGTCACATGATGGGTCAATATGTCTCTAACATTCCTATAAAGGGAGAGGAAAACGTGGTAGGTTCTTCAGGAAGGAAGATATCCAGAGGTTGCACCGTGTCACTTCCAGAAAAAAATATCTACTTTGGGCCAAAGAAGTCAGTTCTAAAACTTTAAGAAATTTTGCTTAAACTTCTTCAAACATAGCATCCATACTGATTTGGGGTGGGTGTTGGCAGTTCGAAAGCATTATTCATGCCAAGCAAACACTCTGCCGACTGAGCTATATCATGAGCCCCTTTTTCAAAAATAAACATGCCCTTGGCTGTGTTTAAAACTCTCCAGTTGCAGAGGCTGGTGGCGCACACTTGTAACCCCAACAATCGTAAGTCTGGGGCAGGACTGGGAGTTCCAGGCCAGCCTGCACAGTGTGGGAAAGACATGTCTCAAAACACAGAAGTGGGATCGAGTGGCTGGAGGATGACCCAGTCCTCACATGGTGGCTCAAAACCACCTGTAACTCCAGTTCCAGGGGATCTGAAGCCCTTTCCTGGCCTCCATGAGCAATGGACACAAGTGAGGCACAAACATATATACAGTCAAAATAGCCATACCCATAAAATAAAAATAAATGAATCTTTCTAGAAATAATATGAGCAGTCTCTCTTGAAATCCTGGGACTCTACAGCTTGAACTGTCACAGTGATTTATTTTACTTTGTTTTGTTTTGCAGAGCCTCACTATGTAACTAGCTGGAGCTCACTAGGTAGAGCAGGTTGGCACTGAACTCAGAGATCTTCCTGCCTATGCCTCCCAAGTGCTGAAATTAAAGGCGTGTGCCACCATACTGGGTGGGCACCACAGGGATTTAGGGCTGGAGAGTTGACTCTGATTAAGGGCACTGGCTACTCTTAGAGAAAACCCAAGTTTGATTTCTAGCACCCACATGATGGCTCATAACAACCTGGAATTCCAGTTTCTGGGGAAAAGGGCTCACTTGCTTATCTCTAGAGCAAAGGCACCAATTCCCCATGTTGCAACCAAATGTCATTTACTGTGATGCTCATCACCTGCTCAATACTAGGACTACTGCTTTAGGAAATGCCTCATTTAATCCTCACACTAGGAGGTATGAATTCATTCCATTTAAGTACAAAATCCTGAGGTGTGGAGCTGGAAGATGGCTCATTGGCTAGGAGTGTTTGCTCTTCTGGAGGCCCTGAGTAGTTCCCAAAATCCACAGCAGGCAGCTCACAGCCATCCAAGTCCAGCTCCTAGGGATCTGATGCCTCTAGGTTCCTCAGGTACCTGCACTCATGGGCACATACTCATACATAATTTTGTTGTTGTTGTTTGTTTTTTTCCAGACAGAGTTTCTCTGTGTAGCTTTGGAGCCTTTTCTGGAACTCACTCTATAGCCTAGGCTGGCCTCAAACTCACAGAGATCCACCTGGCTCTGCCTCCCGAGTGCTGGGATTAAAGGCGAGCTCCACCACTGCCCGGCCATACATAGTTTTTTATGTGCCATTTTCTTTCAATATATTTTCTGCTTCAAGCCCCCAACCCCAATTACCCAGAAAGTCCAGGACTGGGCACTTAAACAAGAGACTTCAAAAAGCTAAGGCAAACCAGCCTAAGATTAGCAGGCTCCCTCCAACAGGACCACAGTCTGGATGCTATTGTCTCCACTCAGCGCCTGATAGTAAAAGCTGGTGTGGAATAAAGTAGTTTCAGAAGCTAGCCCCTACAGGGGCTTTCTACAATAGGGTACCCTTAACAGGGCCAGGCTGTGTAAAGAGTGGTGTTTGTTGGCCTTGTCAAAAAGCTCTTCCCATAGGCATCCAGAAATTGGGTACCTAGGCAGCAGAAAGCAGCCCTAATCTGGGCCATGGCTGTGGGTGGTCCTTTTTTTTTTTTTTTAATGTACCTTTTTCTTTTCATTTCTTTTCTGATAATTTTTAAATAATAAAAATAAATTTTTTTTTAAATTCTAAAGTTAGGTGATTTTTTAAAGTATTTTTTTTCTTTTCTTATGAAAGGTATCTATGTGTGGTGGTGGCACACACCTTTAATCCCAGCAGGGAGGCAGAGGCAGATGGATCTGTGAGTCCAAGGCCAGCCTGTTCTACAGAGCCAGTTCCAGGACAACCAGGGCTGTTACACAGAGAAACTTGTTTTGAACCCTCCAACCACCCCAAAAAAGGTCTCATGTAGCCTAGGCTAACTTCAGAGTCACTATGTAGCCGAGGATAACTTCAAATTCCTAATCCTCCTGCTTCCAACTCCTAGGTGCTGGGAATGCCTGGCTTGTGCCATGCCAGCACATGAAGTCAGGTGATTTTCACTGCCATGAACACTAACAGTTGACGGAACTAAGCTCAAACCTGGGTTCATGAGAATCCAGTTGTCCTGCTTACAGTGGAGACCCAAGAGCCAGGGTGGGATGGGAGGTGGTAACCGGCTGCTGAGCAGAAAGGTCTGTTGAGTCCTGAGTCCCGAGGCTGAAACATGAGCACTAGGGCAAAGGTTCTCTCCTGGCAGTGGGAGAGAGCAGTGGAGAGGAGGCCAAGCTTGGGTGGTAGCAGATCCTTTCCCTCTACTCACTCTTCAGGAACCTATTGTGTGGCTTCCATCTTTCCTGGAGAGTCTCTGACCAATACAAGGAAGATGGCATCACCGGAGACTGCTAAGACTTCAACCTCCCATTGGCTACTTCCCTGCAGGCTCATGCCCAGAGCAGTGCTCTCCTGAGTCTCCCAATTCCATGCTCATTATTGGAGGCTCTGAGAGGCATCTAATATTTCAATACAGTAACAACAGGATGAGCCAGCAAGTAAAGTGGCTTCCTGTAGGAATGAGTCTCTAGCACAGTCTTCATCCTGAGTCTCCAGGAGAAGATTACATTGTGCTTCAGCCCTCAACACCAGACTACAAAGACATCTGTTTCGAAGGCTGCTTCTCAAGACTGCTGTCCCAGGATCTCTTGTCCTGCTCTCATCTTTTAAAAACTCTTGTTAAGATTCAGACCCTCGGGCTGGAGAGGTGGCTCAAAGGTTAAGAGCACTGCTTTTTCTTCCAGAGGTCCTGAGTTCAATTCCCAGCAACCACATGGTGGCTCGCAACCATCCGTAATGAGATCTGGTGCCCTCTTCTGGCCTGCAGAGATACGTGCAGACAGAACACTGTATACATAATAAATAAATCTAAAAAAAAAAAAAAGATTCAGACCCTCGCCAGGCAGCAGTAACACATGCCTTTAATCCCAGCACTCGGGAGGCAGAGCCAGAAGGATCTCTGTGAGTTCGAGGCCAGCCTGGTCTACAGGCACCAAAACTACACAGAGAAACCCTGTCTTGTCGAAAAACCAAAAAAAAAAAAAGATTCAGACCCTCTCTTGCCTATTCTCACTCTCTTTCCTAACTGGAGGCCCCTAGTCTACACTGGGCTTTTGAAAGACTCCCAGACTCATCTCCTTGACTCCAAACTCTCCTTCCAACAGGTCAGTGCATACATTTCTGCCACACTCGCCAAGGTATCATTTCCCCTCCTTCTCTGGGACTGACAGTATAGCCTACGGCCTGTTGGCCAACTCCGGGTCCCATCCTACTCAACCCACTGCTGTCCTCTCCAGGGAGCTTGGTATACTTCAGGCACCAAAACCATGTGGCCTTTAGTACTTTATCCTACTTCTGACGACAAACCAAATCCCACAGCTTCTTCTGGCTCAACCTCACATCCCCCTCTCTTCCACAGAATCCCTCCAGACTCTGAAAATGGAGGGAGACTCAGAGGACCACACATAATCCAAATTTATCCAAACACCATCAATACTAATTTATTGAAGAATTCATTTGGTAAGCATTCAAACAGTGAGTCCCTGGAACTCTTTAATGTTACCTCTCAGCCAGGCACTGGCATCTAATAACCATGTCCGAACTGATCAATATAGGGAGCGATGACACAGGACTGTTATCTAGTACTTGGGAGGTGGAGGGCCGAGGTTCAGAAGCTCAGTGTCATCTTATATATAACAAGTTCCAGATCAGTCTGGGCTACATGAGATCTCCTTTCAAAGACAAATCTGAACTGATCAATGTAGGAAATGCTAACAGTTTCCATTCCATTCTACAGGGCTGGTCATTTGTAGAAGAGGGATTGTCTACCCCTAATTCTCCCCCTGCCTCCCAAAAGTCTTTTCTTTTACTTTTAAGGATAACTGACTGCCCACTGGGTCAGCTGCTTCCTGGGGCGTTATCATTTAATCCTTCTACAATCTTTACTGTAAATAAGGAAGCTGAAGTGTAAAGGTTACAGTGGCTTGCACAGTCACGCACAGCTGCCATGTAAGTGGCACAGCGAGGAAGGAGCCTCGAAGAGGACACCGAACTGCCCACGGTTACTTCCCCACAATGGTCCACTACTTTGCTGATTTCTACAGAAATGCTGGGGCTTACAGCAAACCTCTGGTGTTTGCTACTGCAGCCAGAATTGGAAAAGATTCAAAAACTCTAAGGTGAGCTCTAGCCCAGGTTACCTCTCCAAAGTCACTACTATGCCTGCAATGGTAGTGATTTTGGATTTTTTTTTCCCTCCTTTTTTTTTTTTTTTTTTTTTTTTTTTGGTTTTTCGAGACAGGGTTTCTCTGTGTAGCTTTGCGCCTTTCCTGGAACTCACTTGGTAGTCCAGGCTGGCCTCGAACTCACAGAGATCCGCCTGGCTCTGCCTCCCGAGTGCTGGGATTAAAGGCGTGCGCCACCACTGCCCAGCTAGTGATTTTGGATTTTAATGAAGAGGGAAAAGGAGGGAGGGAGGGAGAGAGTTAATCAACTTTTTTCTCCCTTAATTCTTTCTTTCATCAGAATTTCCTAGTATGTTTCTAAATAAAACACAGCTCCTCCCATCACAGGTTTGGATGAGCTACTCCAATCCCTAGAGGTTAATACTCAGGACCTTAGCCAGGCAGTGGTAGGCAAATCTCTGCATGTGAGGCCACCCTGATCTACAGACTAAGTTCCATGACAGCCAGGGCTAGACAGAGAAATCCTGTCTCGAAAAACCAAACCAAACAAACCAAACCCCTCCGCCCTTTTCTTAGTTTCTCACCTTCTCAGACTTTTAAAGGTGGCTCTTCCTAGTTCTCCTGACTGAATGGTGAAGAAACCAGAGTGCTTACTTACCCTTGTGACCATTCACCAACACGCCTAACCTTCTGGTTCCTTTGTTCATTAGCGTTCCCCTGTCACGGGCTAGTTTCTGTCTAATTAGATTTTAACAACTATTCTGTTTAGGAGGAGTGCAGAGCTAGCTACAAGAACATCTGATCACTAAAACAATGAGAAAGGCCAGACACAAGGCTTTAGGCCTAAGCATTTCCAAAGTAGCCTAGCCAAAAAAAAAAGTAACCCCTAGCTACTACAGGGGCTGGAGAGATGGCTCGGGGGGTAGAGCATTGGTTATTCTTCCAAAGACCCAGGTTTGGTTCCCAGTGTGCACATGGCTGTATACCATCTGTATGACAACCATCGGTAACTCCAGTTCCAGAGAATCCAACACATGTATGTGGTGCAAAGACATTCACGCAGGCAACCCCCCCCAACATAAAACACAGTGAATAAGATCAAATAAATGCTACCACAAGATAATGTGTACAGTGGCAGAACACTGGCCTAGCACGCATAAGGCCAGAAATTCAATCCCTAGCACCACAAAAGATAAAAACTATCCTATGAGTTCACCTCTAAACCCTTCTTTTTCAGAGTTTGGAGATATACACATATGAAACACACACTGATGGCACGGGCCCACTGTCTGAGGTATCTTCTCCGAGATCAAGCCTCAGTTATACCTGACCCCCCACCCCCACCCCCTACCCCCGCTGCTAATCAGCATTAGCTCTGTTCTAAATTCTTACTCATTTCTGTTCCAAGCATGAGTCACGTCATCTCCACAACTCTATTAAAACCCCACCCGGCTTTTGTATTTCTCCTCCTTCAACTGGCTAAAACTCAACTACTAGAATGAACTTCCTCTCAACAAATGGCTCTTATCAACACTTTCCTTCCATTTCCACCACATGAGCCACATTTTTAAACCAGCATAGATTAATCTCGTCAGCTTTCTTCTCTCTGAATACCAGTTTCTTTTCTTTTTTTTAAGAGAGAGCGAGCAAGCGCGCACACGCAAGCACACATGCACGTGCATTGGTGTTTTTACCTATATGCATTTGTATGACGTTGCCAGATCCCTTGGAACTGGAGTTACAGACAATTGTAAGCTGCAGCGTGGTTGCTGGGAATTGAACTTGGGTCCTCTGGAAGAGCAGCCAGTGTTCTTAACTGCTGAGCCCCATGAATGGCAGTTTCTAAAGAGACCATCTATTCATTTTTAAACCGCTCCACTGTGCATGGCTCTCCCTGCACCTCAGTCTCTTAGACCTGCCCCGCAAATAGCCCTGAGGTGCCCTGCCCAGCTTGTTTTCTCTACAACGCCTCCCCGCACACTGCGAGTGGCTAGTCTTTCTCTCACCTTTTTCCTTTATATTTTCTTCTCGATTCCTTCCACACGTGGGGGGAGGAGGGGTGACATTACTTTAAAATGCTCTAGGGCTGGAGAGATGGCTCAGAGGTTAAGAACACTGACTGCTGTTCCAGAGGTCCTGAGTTCAATTCCCAGCAACCACATGGTGGCTCACAACCATCTGTAATGAGATCTGGTGCCCTCTTCTGGTCATACATGCTGTATACAAAATAAATAAATAAATCTTTAAAAAAAAAATTTTAAATGCTCTATAATAGAACTCCTCTGGAATTCTCTTACTGGTCAGCCTGTACTGTGCTGATTATGAACACAGAAATATACCACAATTTGCAAAAGCTTCAAAAGGAACAGGGCCCTGGTCCCTTGTGGGTGCTCAGCAGGTATTTACCATCTTTCACTCAGGGAAGAGGTATGTGAAAGACACCCACTGTTACCCACAACCATTTGATGATGCGGCCCAGACCCCCAGTCCAGCCCACCTACTAGCTGGAAAGGCAGCTACTGAAGTTCCTGCTTCTCTGATGAGCTTTTCCAGTCTACAGCAAGCAGCTAGGAGGAGAACTTTGGAGGCAGGCCCTGGAGCTGTAAAGCTTGGGCCCAAATCTGACCATTAGCAACTACGAACTCCATGTCCTGGTTTCTTCTTCTGGAATAATGGGAAACAACAGAGCCTACCTCCTAAGCTGGGTGTGAGGACTCAGCTGCCTGCGCAAAGAAGGCCCTCAGAATGGTGTAAAGTGTTGGTTTGTTAGTGGTCTCAAGATGATTAACTCGCCCCCATGGGACTGGACTAGGCCCTCTGGATACGGAAGACAGTTGATTGGCTCGAACTGTTTGGGGGGCACCCAGGCAGGGGGATAGGGATATGTCCCTGGTCTATGGGCAGGTTTCTGGAATCCGGTGCCTGTGGTGTGACACCTTGCACAGCCTTGGTGCTGTGGGGAGGGGCTTGGACCTGCCTAGGCTCAGTGTGCTGGGCTTTGCTGACTCCCCATGGGAGACCTCAATTTGGGGGATGTGGGGTGGCTTGGGAAAGAAGGCTGGGGAGTGGGAGGAGGGAGGGGGGTCTGTGGATAGCATGTGGAGTGAGTAGAAAATTTCTTAATAAAGAAAAATGAAAAAAAAAAAATGATTAACTCCTCTGTCAGTCCAGGAGCCAAACTCATAGAGGTCAAAATCTGTCAACTTGAGTACGACTAACTACATAATACCACTAACTAACTGGTAAATAATCTGACATTCACTTACTGGTGGGTAAAACTAGGCAAACTTCATAAACTCAGCCTGGTTCCCCGGATCATTGCTAAGGTTGCTCTGAGATTGTTAACACTCCACAGAGTACCAAGCACACTCAGGTACTCATGGTGAGTCATTTCCTTCTCCCTGCTTATAGATTAGGAAACAATTCAGAGCTGCCCAGAAGAAACACTAACAGTTGCCCAAAAGGAAGAAGTTGAGAAGCCTGGGTCCTCCTTTCTGTCACATGACTCGGTGGTCGAAGACACGTTTCTTACCTCCTAGGCGCGCACTGTGCTTGTGGACAGTGGTCATGGAGCAGACAGCACATCTGCCCTGCTGAGGCAAAGGCGGTACTCTGGTCTCTATCGGCACTGGGAAACGAGCACTGCTCTCACTGTGGAGCTCTAAGAGCACTCGGGTTGGAGTGCTTTTCAGGATAAGTGGTGCACACCTCTGCCTCACAAGTCACCCTAATCAGGCTGATTCTGGCCCCAATTCCTGTCTGTGCAGCAGTTACTTCATCTCCCATTGAGGTATCAGGAGGTCCTCTGGGGTCTCAAAGTATCCTTGGGGTCTGGGTATTCCAAACCTCTTCCAGCTCACCGTCAAAGCTGCTCTGGACCGCGTCATGCTGCTGGGTCCTGCAAGACACTACTCAACTCTTCAAAAGCCGAAGCAATGGGCATGAAGCTGAACTCTGACCACTTGTGGAGTGACAGATTTGTTCTAAAGGGTCCAAAAGGCCATCATTTTTCTTTCGGGGAGACAGTGCCAGGGACTGTACCTAGGACCTCCTGCATAATGTGCAAAGGCGCCATCACCGAATTTCTCACTAGCCCCAAGAGGGGGCCATCACACAGCAGCGGGAGGAGAGGTCTGGAGTCAGCTCCTCTCAAAAGCGCTGCTGTTCAGAAGCTGCTTTGGACAAATGACTTGATCTTTCTGTCCCTTGCTCTATCAGTAAAACGACTGTGAAGAGAGCCATACAAAACAATGTATGAAGAGCACGGTGGCCAGCACATGGCCTCAGAAAAGCTAAGCATTGTGGGTACACTTTTCTTGCGGTGCCCATCATGTCCCACCTTTGGTGACAGATGACTGTGGATGTATCGTGTCTCCTCCCTTCTAGACTGTAAAGTCCTTCATGGCAGGGTCTGGAAGGGAGTCATTACAGCAGTGACCACCACCGGGAGATACGAACTTGAACTCAACCCTGAGTCCATGGCTGGTCGGGTTATTTGGAGGAAACTAAGGATCTCTACAGAGCTCTGTCTCCATCACAACATGGGAATAACACACGCAACAAGGGGTCCCCTGTCTGGCCAGATCCGTGGTATCAACACAACTGAGGCTACTCCACAACAGATGGACCAGAGATGGCGAGTTATCTCCCATTCCTGTGCTCCTTATAGCGACCGACAGCGTCTAATTCCAAACCTGTAGGTTTGAAGGTTTACGTGCCTGAGGCGATGCACCACCCACACAAATTCAGAAATACCAAGAAGTGGGGATCAAGATGCCAAGCAGGACAGCCTTACCTCTGGAAAATCTCCTGCAGCGTTTCCCGCGTGAAGGCGTTGCTGTCCTGGAAGACGTTGTTGAGGGCGTGAAGGGCACAGAGCTCCCTGCGCTGCTTCTCATGGTAGATTTGGGGGGGTGCTGCCTGGGGAAGCTCCAAGGATTCAGATTTGGACTTGTCCCCTTTCCATGGCATGCAACTCATGTTTTTCGATTTAGGTTCCAGACAGAGCCGATAAACACCCCCACTCCTTCCCTCCTGAATCAGAAGGTCTGGGCTTCTCTGTCTTCAGATTCCTGAGGTTTCACCTTATTCTCTGGTGTCCATGATTTATGCTTTGTCACTGGGAGAAAAGGTTGGACTCAAAAGGGACCAAAAAAAAAAAAAAATCCACCTCTTCTGTCTTCTCGGTAGAAAAAAATAACTTTTGGATTAGTTTATTTAGCCACCACTTTCAAAGTGCAGAATTAAAAAGAACATATAAAACGTAAGATTCCTCCCTTTCACTACCTCCCCGCCCACCCCCTTTGGGGTGGGGAAAAAAAAAAACAACACGCTTTCCTGGCTGTGTTTTCCTCTCTGCAGATGCCAACTAGGCCTCAATGCAGGAGGGCAAAGCCGAATGGGTCACATCGCTCCTTTTCTTCCATCTCGTCCGAATCTCAACGCCACGGACTCTGAAGACTCGGTTGGATGGTGAAGAAGAAAACGCCCGAAGCCAACAGCTAGCGAGGGCCGGCGGGCGTGCGGCCGCGGGCCGCGCGGGGGCTTCGGGGGCAGTCCTCCATGCCCGCCGGCAGGCTGGCGGACTCGGCCCAGCGGAGGAGACGCTTGGCCTCGGCGCGGGCGGAGCTGCGGGAGGGCCGGGGAAGGGGAGCGGCGGCTGGGGCGCCGCCGCAGGGAGGTCCCCGCCGGGCCCGCGAGGGTGCGGCCGGACGCCCGCCTCGCCCCGCGCAGCCCTGGCCCACCCGGCTGGCCGTCCCCGCCGCGACCTCCCGCCGTCACGTGAGGCGAGCTCCGGCGCCCTCCCGTTGCCAGCCCCGCGGGGACCGCTCGTCGTCCCCCCCCTCGGCCTCCACCGGGAGAGCTGGCGGGCCACCACCTGGGCCGCGCGCGGGCGAGCAGGAGGCAGAGCGGGCGGGCGGGCGGGCGGGCACGCGCACCTGAGCCCGACGTCAGCGGCGCTCACCCGGCGCGCGCCCCGGACACGCCCCCGCGTCGACCCCGCCCACCAACCTTCGTGTCACCCCTGACGTCCGTGTGAAGCAATCGGCGCCCGCGGAAAGGGGGGGGGGGATCTCCGCGGGGCTTGTGGTTCCGGGAGCGGACCGGCGGGGCTGCGGAGCCCGGAGTAGCGGGGAAGGTCGATCTGTAGCTTCTCCGCGGCTCCGCCCCGGCGCCGGCTCCCTCCTCGGGGCGGAGTGCTTTTTTGAGCCTGGCTGGAGAGCGGCTGCTGCCGCCCTGGCCCACTGATGTTCACCAGATTTCCAGACACTTTACCAAGGCGGTCGGGCACAGTTCTTGGTTGGTGAACCCGACCGCCTCCTGTTTTCTAGGAGCGCTGAGGGCAGGAGCCTCGCCCGGGAGTCCTATTTCAAATGGAAAGGAGAGTTCTATTTCAGATCCTTGGTGTCGTATTCACTTTCACGCCACACAAACCACTGCCCTTTTGCTCTGCAACCTCTTGGTGGCTGTCACTAGGTCTTCCTTTCTGTGTTTTCTTTTTTCCCTTCCCGCCCTTCCTTTTAGACTCCTCTCTCTCTCTCTCTCTCTCTCTCTCTCTCTCTCTCTCTCTCTCTCTCTCTCTCTGTGTGTGTGTGTGTGTGTGTGTCCATCTGTCCTCTAGCCCAGCTGGCCTCGAACTCATTAAATAACCAAGAATAACTAGTTTGTGCAGGGCCTGGTACTCCTATCAACTAGGGCTCCCTATTTTCTGAGTTTAGAGCTGAGTACATTGTGACAAAAGGCAGACAATTTGAAGTTTCCGGTGGATTTAAATTGTCATTGTCTCTAGCTCAACAGATTCGCACTTTCAAAGCAGTGGTTCCTCCAGTCCTCAAGACTATTCCAATCCACAGTGTTATGCAACACGTCTGAGTGATTGCCACGTGGTAGGGAGTCCTCTGACTCTACCTAGACTCCTTTTGAATTATCTTAAAGGTTTGTGTGATTTGTAAACCACCAAATAGTTACAGTGTATTTACGTAGGATTTAGCTCCTAGGGACTTGCTGCTGTGCCGCCAGCATTATTGTAAACACTTTACATATATAAATTAACTTGTTTGCTGCCAAGTGTCATATCAGGCATTTCTCTCTTCTAGGGAGAACACTGACGCACAAAGAAGGTGATCAAGTTGTTTGAAATCACTGTATCTGTAATGAATTAAGGGTTTGAACTTGGGCTAAACTGTTTTCAGAAAGAGAACCTAAAGATGGATAGGGAATTACCTCTAAAGTGTCACTTTTTACACTTATTCTCACTTTCAATTCAAAAAGTGAGTGTTCCATGTATCATTTCTGCGCAAATCCTATAGTGAGAAGGACATGTTATTTTCAGTCAAGTATCAAGGTATTCTGAAACTGACCTCTTCCTGGTCATAAGATGCTAAATATTAACTAAAGCAATAGAGTTAATGCAAGTGATACCTCTGCTCACACCCTCAGACAAGCAGTGAGCAACCACCAATTGAATTCTGAATACCTGGAGATACTTTCAGAACCCACAAATAAGGCCTACAAGGCTGCCTCTCACTTCAGATGCCACTCAGGAGTCTCAACCACTGGAATTTCTGGCCTACCTACTGTATAAACTTTCTCATGGCCCTTCCTTGATCCAACTTAATCTGCTACAATAGCTCACTCAACCCAGGGATGCACTATACTTGCATTTACCAGTTTATTACAAAGAATAACACCAAGTGTACAGAAGAACAGTCAAATGAGAGAGACATACAGTAAAGTATGTAGGAAGGGGGCTTCCATGCCCATTCTGGGTGAGACATCCTCAGAAACTTTCTTAGGGCTTGAGAATCGATTCAGTCACTGAATTGCTCACAGCATAAGTGAGGACCTGAGTTTGGCTCTCCAGCACCCACATAAAAAGCCAGGCAGGAGGGTATATGCCTTGTAATCTCAGGAGAAGCAGAGGCATGAAGATCCTTAGGGTTTCCTGGGCAGCTAGATTGGTCAGATCAGTAAGATGAAAGACTCGTCTCAAAAAAATAAGACAGAGGGGCCTGGAGAGGTTGTCCAACAGTTAAGAGCACGATGCTCTTTCGGAGTTCTCAGCTCCCACATGGCACTCACAGCCACCTGCAACTCCAGTTCCAGGGGATCGGATGCCCTCTTTCAGCATCTGTGGGCACCGAGCATGCACGTGGTGCACATACAATAAACAGGCAAAACAGTCATATACATAAAATAAAAATAAATCTTTTTAACAGTGGCATGATGATCCATGACTTTGGGAGACAGAGGCAGATGGATAGCTGTGAGTTGAGCATATGATGATGATGATATATATACACACATATATCATATATATACATATATACATATGTGATGGAGATGGGGCTGGCAAGATGGTTCATCTAGTAGAGGTGTGTGCTGTGAAAGCACAAAGACCTGAGTCTGATTACCAGAAACTATGTAAAGACAGAAGGAGGGAGCCACCTCCACAAAGGTGTCTTCAAAGTACCACGTGTGTGCATGGCATATGTGCCCACCACACATCACACACACAACAATGAGTAACTTAAAAAAAAAAAAAAAAGGAAGAGTGGTTGAGGAGACACCCAGTGTGAATTTCTGGCCTCCACACATATAAGTACACATGTGTGTGCATGCATAACACACACACACACACACACACACACACACATACACACACACACACACAAAACCTTCATGTATCCAGTTCTCTGTTAGTCCTTTAGAGGAAGGTTGTCATTTTCATTTTATTTTATTTTTGTGTATGGGTGTTTTCTCTGCATGTATGTTTTTGTACCATGGGGATGCCTGGTGCCCTTGAATGCCAGAACTGAGTTATAGATGGTTATGAGCAACCCCGTGAGTACTGAGAATCAAACCCCTGCCCTCTGGAACAGCAGCCAGTGCTCTTAACCACTGAACCATCTCTTAGTTAGGGTTTCTATTGCTGTGAAGAGACAACATAACCATGGCAACTCTTTTTTCTTTAAAGTCATCTTTTTTTTTTATAATTTATTTATTTTTATTTTATGTACATTGGTGTTTTGCTTGCATATATGTCTGTGCGAGGGTGTCAGATCCCCTGGTACAGGAATTATAGACAGTTGTGAGCTGCCATGTGGGTGTTGAGAATTGAATCCAGGACCTCTGGAAGAGCAGCCAGTGCTCTTAACCACTGAGGCATCTCTCTAGCCCCTGGCCACTCTTAAAGAAGAAAACATTTAATTGGAGTGGCTCACTTACTGTTTCAGAGGTTCAGTCCATTATAATCAAGGTGGGAAGCATGGCAGCATGCAGACAGACATGGTGCTGGAGAAGGAGCTGAGAGTCCTACATCTTGCAGGCAACAGGAAGTCAACTGAGACACTGGGTGGTATCCTGAGTATAGGAAACCTCAAAGCCCACCCCACAGTGACACACTTCCTCCAACAAGGCCATACCTACTCCAACCAAGTCACAGCTCCTAATAGTGCCACTCCTTATGAGATTATGGGGCCAATTACATTCAAACTACCACACCATGTTTCAGGGAGGGATTTTATGGAAGTTTTATTACATAAGTATCATAGATGAAATCATTAGCCATGGGTGACCAACTCAAGCTGCAGTCTTCTCTTTCCCCAAAGAGTGGGTCATGGGACCAAACTCTCTTTTTAAATCTGTCTGTGAAAACTCTCTGTCCAGCTGACTTGCTGGTATGCAGAAAGAAAATGTCACTCTGGAGATTCCAATAGTTTAAGGAACTGTTTAATAGGAGATAGACTAAGACCTACCACACCTTTCATATTGCCCAATCACTAGTGAAGAAAAAAATGCCTTGATATTTGGGTTTTCTAAGAAATCAAAATTTCATTTATTTATTTATTTATTTATTTATTTATTTATTTATTTAGGTTTTTTGATAGTGAATTTCTCTGTGTAGCCTTGGCTGTCCTAGAACTCACTCTGTAGGCCAGGCTGGCTTTGAACTCACAGAGATCTTCCTGTCTCTGCCTGCAGAGTGCTGGGATTAAAGGCATGCACCACCACTGCCCGACAAAATTTTAATATTTTAACTACATCATGGGATCAGATAAAAGAGTATATAGGTTGAGTAATGAGCAATTTACCCAGGAAAAAAGGGGGGCATCAAAATAACTTATCAGAACTCCTTCAGTAATGTGGCAGGATATAAGATCAACTCAAAAAAGTCAGTAGCCCTCCTATACACAAATGATAAAAGGGTTGAGAAAGAAATCAGAGAAACATCACCCTTTACAATACTCACAAATAATATAAAATACCTTGGAGTAACACTAACTAAACAAGTGAAGGACCTGGTTGATAAGAACTTTAAGTCTCTAAAGAAAGAAATTAAAGAAGATATCAGAAAATGGAAGGATCTCCCATGCTAATGGATAGGTAAGATTAACATAGTAAAAATGGCAATCTTACCAAAAGCAATCTACAGATTCAATGCAATTCCCACCAAAATCCCAACACAATTCTTCACAGACTTGGAAAGAACAATACTCAACTTCATATAAAAAAAAAAACCAAGGATAGTTAAAAGAATCATGTATAATAAAGCAAACTCTGGAGGCATCACCATCCCTGACCTCAAGCTCTACTATAGAGTTATAGTAATAAAAACAGCTTGGTACTGGCATAAAAACCGACATACAGACCAAATAGAATCGAATTGAAGACCCTGACATTAATCCATGCACATATGAACACCTGATTTCTGACAAAGAAGCCAAAACTATACAATGGAAAAAAGAAAGTATCTTCAACAAATGGTGCTGGCATAACTGGATGTCAATATGTAAAAGATTACAAATAGATCCATATCTGTCACCATGCACAAAACTCAAGTCCAAGTGGATCAAAGACCTCAACATAAATCCAGTTACACTAAACTTGATAGAAGAGAAAGTAGGAAGTACTCTTGAACGCATTGGCACAGGAGATCACTTCCTAAATATAACACCAGCAGCACAGACACTGAGCACAACAATTAATAAATGGGACCTCTTGAAACTGAGAAGCTTTTGTAGGGCAAAAGACACGGTCAATAAGACAAAAAGAGCTTACAGAATGGGAAAAGACCTCCACCAACCCCACATCTGACAGAGGACTGATCTCCAAAGTGTATAAAGAACTCAAGAAACTAGACATCAAAACACTGAACAATCCAATTAAAACATGGGCTACAGAACTAAACAGAGAATTCTCAAAAGAAGAATCTCAAATGGCTGAAAGACATTTAAGGAAATGCTGAAATCCTTAGTCATCAGAGAAATGCAAATCAAAAGGACTCTGAGATACAACCTTACACCTGTCAGAATGGCTATGATCAAAAACACTAATGACAGTCTATGTTGGAGAGGATGTGGAGCAAGGGGAACTCTCTTCCACTGTTGGTGGGAATGCAAACTTGTATAACCATTGTGGAAATCAGTATGGCTGTTTCTCAGGAAATTGGGAATCGATCTACCTCAAGACCCAATGATACCACTGTTGGGCATATCACCAAGGGATGCTCAATCATACCACAAAGATACATGCTCAACTATGTTCAGAGCAGCACTGTTCGTAATAGCCAGAACCTGGAAACAACCTAGATGCCCGTCAACTGAAGAATGGATTAAGAAAATGTGGTACATATATACAATGGAGTACTACTCAGCAGAGAAAAACAATGACAGCATGAAATTTGCAGGCAAATGGATGGAACTAGAAAATATCATCCTGAGTGAGATAACCCAAACCCAGAAGGACAAACATGGTATATACTCACTCATAATTGGATACTAGATATAAAGCAAAGGACAATCAGACTGCAACCCACAGGACCAGGGAGGCTACATAGCAGGGGGGACACTAGAATGACTGTGGCTTATAATAAGTTTTGTTTTTACTCAATCACTGGGCAAGCTTCAGTGAAACATTTCACTATTAGGATACGGATTTGTACTGTATCAAGCTGGTAATAAAAAAATAAAATAATAAAAATAAAAAAAAACAAAATTACTTATCAGGCAGGAGATATAGTTCAGTTGGTGAAGTGATTGCCCACTGAGCTCTGGGGTTCCACCTCCAGCACTGCTATTGGGGCACATCTGCTTTCCCAGCACTTAGGAGGTGGAGACAGGAAAATCAGGGGTTCAAGGACATCTTCATCGACAGAATGAGTTTTAAAGCCAGCCTGGGTTGCCTGAGACTCTGGAGAGATGGCTCAGGGGTTAAGAGTACTGACTGCTTTTCCAGAAGACCTGGGTTCAATTCCCCCTGCACCCAAATGGAGGCTATCAACCATCTGTAACTCTAGTCTCAAAGGGTTCCAGCACTCCACCTGGACTCCACAGGCACTGCATATAGGTGGTGCACAGGCAAACATTCATACCCATAAAATAGAAATAACAAACAAATCTCAACCACCAACAACAAACCTAAGACCAGGTTTCCAGCATTGTCTGTACAGAGTTTAAGCGGTATCTGGTTGAAAACGAGAACAAGTCTGCTGTCTCAGACTCCCCACATTTACCCGACGGCTATTTTGAACACTTTCTCTTGTTAACTACACCCTGTGTTCCGAACCCTAAATCTTCCGTACTTTCTCAGACTGTTGTTGGTTTTTTTTTTGTTTTTTTTTTTTTTCTCTACTCACCTAACAAAGTCAAGGTTTTTCAGGCATTCGAAACAGGAACTTCAGGCACACAGACAGCGTTTGGGGCTGGGACTTTCCACAAGGGACTACACTCAAAAAATAATCCATAGGAAACTACCTTCACAGATCCTAGACCTTTGGCTCAGTATTCACCACAAACGTGGTGAGGTGTTTTACGCTACTATTTGGGCTGCCACCCTCCCCTTTCTGTTCACTTAATTGATCTCCGAGGAGTCAATGAATGGAACTCCCTAAGGCCAGTATTTAATTGATTGCCTGGGTCTGGCTGCTATAATATTACAACTCTTGGAATACATAGCATCCATTCTACTATAAAATTTGCCTTACGCATGCCAGTCCGCCGGACATCGTATTCCAGCGATTGCTTTCAGTCATTTGGAGTGCCAGGCGGTGCAGTTTACTACCCTGGTAAGCAGTGGCCAGATGCGCGGGACCTAGGGAGGACAAGATTGGGCCTCGCTCGTGTCCATCATCCTGAGGCTCAAGGCGGGACTGTTTTGCAGTGTGATTTGGAAGCTGGCCCCACCTCTGGAAAATGAGGGGGCGGTACAGGGAAGGGAAAAAAAAAAAAAAGCACTGATGTCTCTTTTCATTGGATCGCTGTCAAGTCAGTCAAACCTCTGCTTTGCTCCGGTTGGCGAGAAGACTCCAGGCAGGTAGCGTGCTCTCCGTGTTGGCCCCTCCCGAGGTGGGACCACGGCCCCCGACGTCTCCGACAGTTGTTGTTGGGGTTTGGGCCTCATTAGTTATTCATTAAGGTACTTAAGAGCGCTGCCGCGATTGGTGGCTGAGAGGCCGGGTCGCTTGTGTCCCCGCTAGAGATACGTGTCACCCTCGCGAGGCGGGAGAAGCCGCGCATAAATTATTCCGACCAGGAGGGGCGGGGCCGAGCATAAATTAGTTAAATGAGCCAGGGAGGGAGGGCGGGCGGCCGGCGGCGAATTAGCCTAAGTTCTTAAAGATGGCGGCGGAGCGGAGTCGCTCCCCGGTGGAGTCGCCGGTGCCGGCCTCGATGTTCGCCCCCGAGCCCAGCTCTCCGGGGGCGGCCCGGGCCGCGGCGGCTGCGGCACGACTCCACGGCGGCTTCGACTCGGACTGCAGCGAGGACGGCGAGGCGCTCAACGGCGAGCCGGAGCTGGACCTCACCAGCAAGGTAGGCCCGGGAGGCGGCGGCGGCGGGGCCCGGGGCACCCGAGCGGGCCGGACGGTCTCCGAGGCGACGGCGGGCAGCGGGCGGTCCAGTTGGCGCGGCTCACTGGGACGCGGGAAGGACGCAGCCCGCCCACCTGCCGCGCTCCGGGACGTGCGGGGCCCGGGCCCACGCTCCGCACCCGGCAGCTTCCACCCGGCCTCCCGCGCTCTCCGCTCCCGCCTCGATCGCGGGCTTGCCCCCTTGGCTCCGCCACGTGGAATGGGGCTCCCAACACCGGCCGCGCGCCCTGCATCCCTGTCCCTGTGTGGGCCAGCCCGTCCTCCCCAGGAGGGGTCCCCGAGACACAGGGTCTTCCTCTTCCTCGAGCGTCCGGGACGACCGAGGCTCAAGGTGGCTTGGGCAGGGGGGCGGGATGCTCTCGAAGACAGGTAGCCTATTCTGAGGGGATGCAGGGTGGCAGCCGCTTCTCTTCCTGGCCTCTGGAAAGGAAACAGAAAGTAGTTGCTCAGGCGGCGAGAATGATGTCCGAGGAGTGTCCACTTTCCGTGTCCACCCAAACAGAATAAAAAGATGGGGCTGACGAGATGGCTCATCTGGGAAAGGCGCTTGCCTCTTAAGTTTGAGGACCTCAATTTGATCCCCTGGACTTAGAGAACTGACTCCCACAGGTTGCCCTCCGATGTCCACACGGACGCCGTGGCACGCTCCCCCCCTCCCCCCCGCCATGTAATATAATTTAAAGAATAGAAAGACAGACAATGGGCATGACCCACAGTCTTGCCACCTAGGAGTGGAGCCATCTCTTGTATGCATGGAATAAGGAAGGGGTTTAAATAGTTCTTCTGAGTTGTTGAGAAAGTAGGCAGAAATTAAGGTCTCACCATCTACTTGGCATTGTGAAAAATAGAAATGTAAGTATAAGATGTAACTGGTGTTTAGAAAGTGTTTAACGTCACTGAAGAAACTAATGACCACTTGGAGAGACAGGGAGGACCGGGTTTCCCTTCCAACTCTTGCCATTAAAGAGGTTCTGTGACCTTGGGAAAGTTTCTTAACTTCTCAATTCCCCAGCTATTCCGTCAAGAAACTATGGATGCGTTGCAAAAATTAGAAGTGTATGTTAAGACACCCATTATAGTACCAGATCCATATCAGAGACTCAGTAAGTATTTGGACTAGATAGATGATAATTCCCTACGAGGATTAAAAAGCAGCTGATGAAAGATAGAACAGTCTCACTCCCTGCCCTTTGTAGGATAATTACAATAGAGATTTTATGGTGCTTTGATGTCCGTGGCCATACTATGCTGAACGAGCTTGATCTCGTCCGATCTCAGAAGCTAAACAGGGTCTGGTCTGATTACTACTTTGATGGGAGATTTTATGGAGCTTTGAAAATGTTTGTAACATCTCATGGTGGCACAACTACATGAAACTTAGCTCTAAACTGGAAAGAACCTTTTCCTGAGACCTAAGGAAGTGAGTCCCAATTGTACTTTCTCCTTCTAGTTTCCGCTGGGCACTTGGAAGCCAGTTAGCTTCTTTTTGTCATGGTGGTCCTGTCTGGTTCCTCTAATACCATAATGAGGGTGGCCAAGCTCAGGGAAACCTCCTTCCAGAATGTAGGACACAGTGTAACCCTGGTGGCATCCGGGTTATGACTAGACGCTCTCATGAGTTAAATGGGCATGTTAGAAGTGGACTGGCAGGATGTTGGTCCATGGTCAGGGAGCTGAAGAAACCTGGAAACACAGTGGGAAATTGGGACAGAGTGAGAGGGTGGTGACTTTTTGACTATTTTATTTAATTGCCATGAGTAAGGAACTTCATCAGAGTGCTGGGGAAATCCTCAGGACTTTGAAATTAAGAGAGAGAGAGAGAGAGAGAGAGAGAGAGAGAGAGAGAGAGAGAGAGAGAGAGAGACTGACTGTGTGTGTGTGTGTGTGTGTGTGTGTGTGTGTGTGTGTGTGTGTGTGTGTGTAAAAGAAAAGCTGACCATGTAGAGGAGAGAAGGGGTGGATTGAATAGATATAAGCCCTGGAAAGAATAGTCTAGATGTTTATACCTCACTATTACTAAAAAATGTGGGAGCTAAGGCTCGGAGAGCTTCCAGCAAGAAAAACAATGATCAATGGTGGCGAGATTCATGCAGTTTTTGTAGAAATGTCTGAGTAAAGATAATTTTGTACTGAGTGTTAGTTGAGCCTGGCCTAGATGCTTTTGTTTTTGTTTTGTTTTGAGACAGGATCTCATTCTCTAGCCCAGGCTGGCTTCAAACTCAGCAATTTCCTTGCCTCAGCTACCCCAGTGCTGGTATCACAGACATGAGCCAGCCCAAATGCTTTATGTTAGTCTATAGACTAGAAAATTGAGGTTCAGAGAGGTTAAGTTCTTTGTCCAAGGTCACATAGGAGTGGCTAGAGAATGAAACCTGGCAT
This sequence comes from Peromyscus eremicus, assembly GCF_949786415.1. NCBI lineage: Eukaryota > Metazoa > Chordata > Mammalia > Rodentia > Cricetidae > Peromyscus > Peromyscus eremicus. The sequence goes on along the minus strand of NC_081436.1, from coordinate 23,473,557 downwards.
GCCTGGTAGCAATGACCTCCCCAAACAAGTGGTTGATACTTTGTTATTGACAGGATTTACGCAGCCCATGGTAAAATAATACTAACCTTAGTGGCGGTAGGTTTTGTGGACAAAGAAAGCCTTTTGCAGGCAGTTTTCACTGTAGTAATCAAGACAGCTTAGACAAGGTAGAGCAGAATTCTTTGGTTATTATGGGAGCACTGGCCTGTGGGTGGAGGGCATGGCTGTAAGGGAGCAGTCTGCCCTTGAACTCCCTGATGCACACTGTAGGCAGAAGATGGTGAGGAGGTACAGAGCTGCACTGCTCGGCTGGCTATCTCGCCGTGTCAGACTGTCTTCTCTCTTGTTTGGGACCTAACCCTCTTGTGAGCTGGAGACTGGCTGTGCACACCGCTTCTCCTGCAGACGTAATTCATTTAGTATATCATCTGGGTTGTATAAGGCTGTTTCAGGAGAGGCAGAAAGCGTGGGGGTGGGGGGAGCTGCACAGCTGTGTTCCATTAGAGTGCTCTGGGGTTTGGTCAGGGTCTTTGGTCAGGCTGTTGAGCAGCTTGGGCTGTGGAACTCCCTAGTGAGCGTGGTTCTAAGGCTGTTGGTTTCTCTTCTAGCTGGTTCTAGTGAGCCCTACATCAGAGCAGTATGACAGCCTACTTCGGCAGATGTGGGAGAGGATGGACGAGGGATGCGGAGAGACCATATATGTCATTGGGCAGGGATCAGGTGAGCATAGTTTTCCTTTCCTTTATTTTAAACAATTATTTAGAGCACATTTCCCCACCACTGCCTTTTTGACTCATGTGTCTCCCGTGCAGCCACACTGTAGTACCTGCAGGACTGTCTGGAGAGGAGACAAGCAACTGAATATCAGCTCCTACCTTAGTGGTCAGGACAAGTTTGGGGTCAAGGTTCCTTGTCGGGCCCTTACAGATGTTTCCTCTCCACCTCAGGACTCCTCCTTTACATTCAGGGAATTGAAGCTTTAGGCAAGGAAACCTCTTGTCTAAGGTGAGCAAGCAAGTCCTAGCTAGGTCTAGAATTAACCCAGCTTTGGGTAACCCCAGGTCTTCCCCTCCGGCCCTGTTGATGGAACCCGTTGCTTTCTGTTTCCTACTTAGCTGAGAATCTCTGTGGTTCTTCTTAAAGCCACCAAGGAAAGACACTCAGAATTCCTCTCTTTCACCAAGGTGCTTTGGCCCAGACCACACTAACCACTCAGTCTGGATAGTTGTGATAACAGAAGTCCTTCCTGTCTCCCACTGTATCTTGCCAGGCTCGGAGTCATGTGACCATTCTGGTTCTTGTCCTGCAACCTACTTACTCATCATAATGGAGCCTCCAGTTTTAGAGAAAGGCAGACCCCGTGTCAGAGTCCCCGATGAGATCATGGAATTGGTTTTGTCCACGCCCCCCCCCCCCCACCTTCCAGTCATCCCTTGTTTACACCCTTAATGCCATAACCTACTTACTACCTTCATCTTCATGACAATATTATCTTTGGTGAAATTATTGAGGATCACTTGCAAGAAGCCCAGGCTGGGCCTGTGTGCATCATTAGGGGCAGTTTTCTTTTCTTAGTAGACCTGTGGAAAGGCACATAATAGTCTGAGTCTTAGTTAAGGAGCTCTCACAGGAGCTTCTACCAAGGCCTGTGATCCTAGCAATCAGGAGGCTGAGGCAGGAGGATGGCCAACTCCAAGCCATCCTAAAACACTGTCTCAAGATAAAAAATATAAAAAAGGCCGGAGGTATAGCTCAGGAGCAATGCTTCATTGCCTGACTTATGCAAGGCCTGACTGAATCCTCAGTACTGGAAAAAAATTGTTCTTCAACTATTTGACACATAGGTTATGGATCTTCTAAATCTTGATAGTTTTCAAAGCTCTTTTGGATACTTAAAATTTGGTTCCCTGGGCTGGGCTTGTAGCTTAGCAGTGGAATGCTCACTTTCTGTGTGCAAGGCCCTGTACTCTATCACCAGCGATGGAACGCCAAACAAAACAGAATAGAGCTGGTCCTGGCCCCTAAGGAGGAAAGATGGCACGTATACAAATAATCTCGGAGAAAATAGTGTTTAAAAATGCCTCCAGATGACAACCAGGGACAACGGCTTGGTCTCTAAATCCCGCCGTGCCTGCCTTTGAAACTGCTCTCCTGTCTGTCCTGTCCTTCCCACTCCTGCTACCCCCTCAGCTGTGGCGCCGCTCACCTTATAGAAGACTAAGAGGTCACCTGTCAAGGAAGGGAGGCAGTCTGTCAGCATTGCCAAGGGCTGCTAGGCAGTGGGCTCAGAAAAGGCCATCTGCTCGGTGATAACTCATTGATTCCTTGTGCGAGCTTGTCAAGTATGTCTCCGTCCTGCCTTAAGAAGATAAACCACTCATAGGTCACTTCCTACTTTGTAGGAAACCACATAAAGGTCAGTTTTGACAAGGGGTAGGACTAGTCTTTAAAAATCCAGACTCTTATTTATGTATTTATGTATTTTAATAGGGTCTTGCTTTGTAATCCAGGCTGGCCTTGAATTCTTGATCCTCCTGTCTTCGCCTTCTCCAAAGACTCAGACTCTTCTTTTCTCACCTCCTTTAATGCAGTCTGAATTGTACCATATCCCAACAACTAATTAACTCTCCTTTGGAAGGTAAGATGTATACTCATTTGCCCATCTCCCACACACCCCAGCATTAGCCACGCATCATCCTGGTGACTCTGTCTGCTGGATTCTTTGGAGGCAGAGAGAGGTCGGAACTGGTTAAACAAGTTGAACATCAGACAGCACTGAATCCATTGCAAGGCCCCCAGAGGCCAGCTTCATCTCCAGCTTCTTCTGTCTCTTGGTGTTTCATCCCTCCACTAGGCCCTTCCACTGTAGCATGGTGACAAGGAGACCTTCTTCAGAGAAATGGGTTTTTGTTGTTGTTTTGAGACAGGGCTTCTCGTGTGACAGCCTTAGCTATCCTGGAACTAGTTCTGTAGACTAGGCTGGCCTCAAACTCCCAGAGATCCACCTGGCTCTGCCTCCCGAGTGCTGGGATTAAAGGCCTGCCTGCGCCACCACTGCCCAGCCCTCGGAGAAATGTTACATGAACAAATACATTGAAACCTTGTACACAGTCCAGGAGGACTGTTCTATACCTGTGTGCTTTTCATTTAAGGTTGATGCTTTAGGAAGCAAGTCAGTGAGTGTCTAGTAATTTGGGGTCTGGAGCTTGGAAGGTCTGGGTTTACCTGCTGATTTGTTTCCTTGTCTTAAGATGCAGGTAATATTGGCCTGGAGATATGTACTGCTCTCCAGAGGAACTGGGTTTGGTTCTTATGCATGTTAGGAGGCTCACAGCCATCTACAACTCCAGCTCCTGGGTATCTGACACCCTATTCTGGCCTCTTTGGACATCTGCACTCAGGTGCACATTCCCACACACATATAATTAAAAATCAGATCTTTCAGCCAGGCAGTGGTGGTGCACACCTTTGATCCAGCTGAGACACGTTGATCTCTGAATTCAGGGCAAGCCTGGTCTACAGAGTGAGTTTCAGGATAGCCAGGACTACACACAGAAACCCTGTCCTGAAAAACTAAATATAAATAAATGAAATCTTTCAGAATAAATGAACAGTAAGAAAATATGAGTTCTGACAAACCATCTCATGGTGTCTGAGTGAGTTACATGAGCGCTCAAGGAATGAGTGCACTTGGCACCGAAGTATTAGCGTTAGCAGTGGCAGTTTTTCAGGGTCCGAGGTTTGTAGTTGGTTTATTATGGGACTGCTTTGCAAAAAGAACCTCGACTGTTTCTGAAATACTGTGTCTTGAGTGCTCATTTAGAGGTTCCATCAGGGGAACACAGTTGCTTCATATCCCCATCACTGAAGAGTGCTTCTCTGCCAAGGAAGGTCATCATCTTCAACTGAGCAGCACACCTTCTGGAAAGACGCAGCTGGAGCATTGAGGGAGGGAGGGAATACCTGCCTAGCCAGCCAGCTCAGCCTAATCAACCCTCGTGATCAGCGGAGTGACAGATGGTACAGCAGGGTTTGTATTTGTAGGAGTCAGGAACAGCCACACAGAGGAGCTCCTCCTCTGTGAGCAGTGGCGAGTGGACAGAGGAAACCACATGCACAGAGACGTGGAGGCACTGGAGATGCACATTTGGAGGGCCAGATGGACTCTAGAGAGGAGAATATCGGGTCAGGAGGGTCTGGACAGGTAGGCAGGATCCTATTATGGTCCTTGAATGTCATGCCAAAGAGTTGAGACTTACGTCCCCAAAGCCTGGGAAGCTAGCATAGCACCTTGAGTAGAGGAATACTTGTGGGAAAGGCAAGCGAGCTGGCAGGGCAGAAATCTGATGAGGGCTGCTGTGGTGTGTAGTAATTGGACTCTGGCTTTTGTCTGCTTCTAATATGATGAAAGTGGTGCATGTTAGACAAGGGTAATGTGACCACTTGAGAGTTCTGGTGCTCAAGGTGACACTGGTGCTGGCCCCTATTGAAAACCAGCAAGGGAGGAAGACTGTCTGGTGAGGATGACAGCCTTCCCCAGCTCAGAAGGGACCAGAGCTCATTCAAGCGGTTCATTTAGAACCTTCAACTCTGTGCTGAGCTGCTCTCCCTTGGTTCAGTTGTTTGACATTTTCCAAACAGTTGAGGACTTCAGGTAGGAAAGCTATTCCCCGCAGAGTGGTTAAGATACAGTCCCCGGGCTGGAGAGATGGCTCAGTGGGTAAGATCACCAACTGCTCTTCCAGAGGTCCTGAGTTCAATTCCCAGCAACCACATGGTGGCTCACAATCACTTGTAATGAGATCTGGTGCCCTCTTCTGGCCTGCAGGGACACATGCAGGCAGAATACTGTATACATAATAAATATATCTTAAAAAAAAAAAAAGATACAGTCCCCATTCTCAGGATGTTCTATGTAGTCAGGAGCATGTGCACAAGGACAGGACATGGCATGGCGGATACTGTAAGGAAGGCAGGTGTTTGCGGGGCCTCTGAGCAGAACCTGTAGGAGATGTGTTGATTGGCTGGGGTGAGAAATGAGGGTAGAGCTAGGACTGTGGGATCCCGGGGGGAGGAGCTCATGGGTCACTTGCACTGGAATAGAGCTGACTGGAGTGTAGGAGTGAGGAGTGTGGAATGACAGGGGGGTGGGGCCTAAAGGAGTTGGAGCAGAAAGGAATACTGTTGGTTCTGGAAGATCATTCAGAGATCTTGGTGTGAAAGTGGCGATGTTAGAACTGTGGTTTCCTTGGGAGCTTAAATTTGTAGGGAACGTGCTAGATGGGCTGTGGCGGGTGGTGCAGGTTCAAGACACAGACTAGATTCACTGAGACCCCGAGTCAGGCAGCAAGAACACCATAAAGAACTGGAATCAGGCCGGGCAGTGGTGGCGCACGCCTATAGTCCCAGCGCTCAGGAGGCAGGCAAGTGGATCTCTGTGAGTTTGAGGCCAGCCTGATCTACAGAGGGAGATCCAGATCAGGCTCCAAAGCTACAGAGAAACCCTATCTCGAAAAACCAAAAAAAAAAGAAAAGAAAAAAGAAAGAACTGGAATCGGCAGGACTGGGCTGATGACAGGGTTATGTTTAGGTGACCAGAAGCAAAGTATTGTCTTTATTAGAAAGGGACAGCAAGAGAAGGAACAAGCAGACAGAGAGGGACAGGAAGGAAGGAAAAGCAGCTATGTTTAGAGTCAGGAGACTCCAGTTTACACTGTGGCCCTCTGCAGTCCCCCAGTTTGGAAGTATCAGGTTTCTGTTTACCTTGCTCTTCCATCCCCTCTTCCCTCTTTTTTGAGGGGAACCTCACACTTATGATCCTCCTGCCTCATCCTTTCCAGTGCTGGAATTGTCACGTCGTTTACTCCACTGTTAAAAGGCAATAGCACTGCCTGCTCCATAGGGCTACAGGAAGTGTCCAGTGCTTTATTGGTGCTGAGCACTTGTGGGCCACTGTTTACAGGGGGAGGGGGTGAGTCTGAATATCAGGCTTCTCGGAGTTTTCATCTAGGCCACTGGATTCCAAGTGGAGCCTGGCAAGGTGGCCAGTGCTAGATAAGAATGTCATTCAAGTCCTGACAGTGGCCATTGAGGCTGTAGAACGATAGCTAAGGGGAAAGTTTGGAGGAAGAAGGGGGCCTTTGGTGGTGGCCTGGCAGAGGCTGGCATTCAGAGGATGCGAACAGGGGAGACCTCTAGCTGGATGGGCAGGGTTGTAGCTGGTTGGAGTGATGGGGGCACTGGTGATGTTTGGCAGTGGCAGTTCCTCTAGGAGTGGTCAGCTCGGAGCACTGGGGACGAGTGTCCGCAAGGGTTGGCTAATCTCAGTTCCTTGCTGTTCAGAGGGATTGAGGAGCCGGTTGGTAGCTCAGGTGAGCAGAGACAATGAGAGCGGTGGTTTTCCTTCTTGAAGGTGGCGAGCTTGCTTTAGGGAACTGGAGGAGGAACAGGCCTGGCCTGGCAAGGATTCTGGGTGGTGAAAAGGAAGAGGTGCTACAGGGTGTGCTTAGGAGGGACTGAGGGGCCTGAGGGAGTGGTGGGCCCTGGACCCACGTCCACACAGAAGCACCTGGTGCATTGCTGTTCGTAGACTCTAGGAAGCTTAGCCTTTTCCTGCCCACCTCCACAGCCTGGGCTCAAATATTTTTTTTTTTTTTTTTTTTTCTTCTTCCAAGACGGGGTTTCTCTTTGTAGCTTTGGAACTTGTCCTGGAACTCATTCTGTAGACCAGGCTGGCCTTGAACTCAGAGATCCACCAGCCTCTGCCGCCCAAGTGCTGGGATTAAAAGCATGTGCCACCACCGCCGGGCTGGGCTCAAATTCTTTTTCCAGGCGTTGACTGGATATGGTACCTGAGCTATCCTAGTTACAAACTGTCTTTAAGATAACCTGGACCACCCCCACCCACCCCCCCATCTCCCTCTTCCTGCCCTCCTTGCTTGCCTAGGGCATTGGAGTTTCTCCCTTGCTGGGCTCCTGCGTCTGGCCTCTTGCTTACTGCCTAGGTCTTCCAGCCTACCTCACTCTGCCCATGGTATTGTCCTGACCCCGGCCTTAGTGCAGAACATTTGCTGTTGTCTGGTGTCATACCAGCTTCCACTTCCCGCTGTTCCTGACGCCATCAGGCCCCCCCCACAGAGTATCTTCTCTCTTCCTGTCCCTGCCTGGTCACTGTCTGCCACGCTTTCGGCTTTACTTCTCTGCTGTGATGTCTTTTCTCAACTTCTGAAGACCCAGTTTGGGGTCAGCACCCCCAAAGCTGCCCTCCCCATCCCTGGGCTGTGCTTTGCATCCTCTTCCTTCAGCTCTACAGGGTAGTGCTCAAATCCTGTTGACATTAATTAATTTCTTGTGTCTCTCCCTTGGGGCCGTGAGCTCACTGAGGGCACTTATATTCCCAGCACCCAGTATGAAGCTTGGCATAAGTTCAAGGAGAATCTCGGTGACTCGTGAATGAACTACCCAGTGCCCTGCTGGGAGGGGAAGCTGTGGCACTGTCATACATTAACTCGGTGTGTGCCTAAGTTGTCGCTGTTTTTCTGCCGTGCTGGGGGGAGTCTGTTTAGATAGTTGACTGGCTGGCTTACTGCAGGCTGGTTGGTCAGGCCCCCTTTCCTGCTGATGTCTGGGCTCTTGTCACCAGATGGGACTGAGTACGGACTGAGTGAAGCTGACATGGAGGCCTCCTACGCCACAGTGAAGAGCATGGCGGAACAGATAGAGGCTGATGTCATCTTATTGCGCGAGCGTCAAGAAGCTGGTGGCCGTGTGCGTGATTACTTAGTCAGGAAACGAGTTGGAGACAATGACTTCCTGGAGGTCAGGTGAGGAGGCCACAGAACACTTGCAGGGGTCCTGCTGCATGACTTTTTGGGGTGTCAGTGCTCCCTCTCCCTGCCTTCCCCCCTTCCTTCCTAGGATAGGAGAGTATGGGAACTCGTGGTCTTCACAGTGCTGCTCTTTGTCTGAGTTCCGTCCCTCGGGACTCCATCTGGGACATAGGAGAGAAGACCAGCCATGCATTCTGTGGCAACCTTGTGCTTGTGTTCACTCTACCATCAGCTTGGGAGGCTAGAAACCGGCAGCTAGGGAGACACTTTGTGGCAGCCAGGACTCCTGACTTTGTGCTCCCTGGGTACAGCTCCAGGAACACCCACTCTGCTCATCCAGGAATAGGACATCCTGAGTCAGGGTGCTGGGGTGAACCTCAGGTGGGGACCCAGTCTCTGGTGGAGTAGTCTCTTCAGGGCTCGTTCTCACACTGCTTCGTGTCCATTCAGGGTGGCAGTGGTGGGCAACGTGGATGCTGGCAAAAGCACACTCCTGGGAGTCCTAACACATGGAGAGCTGGACAATGGCCGTGGCTTTGCCCGCCAGAAACTCTTCCGCCACAAACATGAGATTGAATCTGGTCGAACCAGCAGCGTGGGCAATGACATTCTGGGCTTTGACAGTGAAGGCAATGTAGTGAACAAGCCGGACAGCCACGGTGGCAGCCTCGAATGGACAAAGATCTGTGAAAAGTCCACTAAGGTGATTACTTTCATTGACCTGGCTGGCCACGAGAAGTACCTTAAGACCACTGTTTTTGGCATGACTGGCCATTTGCCTGACTTCTGCATGCTCATGGTAAGTGTGACATTTCCCTCAGGAGGGGATCTGGGGATGCTCTGCAAAGGTTTGGGATCATTCTGAGCCTGGGTCCTTCTGGGTGGAGTAAGGATGGCAAGTTTGGGATCTTTGGGAGCTCAGCCCTAGCTCTGTGGTCTTCCCCACAGGTGAACCTTGACCTTTCTCCTGCATTTAGATCAGGGAGGGGACCCCCTGGTATAAAGCAAGGTATCACTTGCAGATCAGGAATGTTTTCTCTAGCACCTTAGGGTACTTTGAGAGAGTGGCCCCAGGTGGCACCCTCGAGATCAGCCTGGGGAGGAAAGGAGAAGAGCATCTCACATCTGGAGCCAAGGGCAGCAGTCAGCAGGGCCTCAGGTAGTGTCTTCAGTGCCTGGGAGGGAGATGTGGCAGCCATTGTACAGCCCTTTTGGGGAAGCTAATATGGGCCTGGCCCTGTGCTTACCTGGTGGCTCGCACAGTGGGAGTAGGCCTTCCTGGTCCTGGGGCTCCCAGCATGTTCAAGCAGCTCCTCATGTAACGTCACTGAAAAGGAGAGGGGCGGAGGGCTCAGCTTTGCTCATGTGTGTGCATGTGTGTTCTGCTGAGCTTCCTGTACTTTATGCATAGATTCAAGGGGAGAGGGAGAGAGGAAGAGGATGTGCACATGTGCAGTGAGTTTTCAAGTCCTTCCAAAGCCCCTCCACCCTCCTGGTTCCTCAGCTGCCTGTGCTAATAAGTGTGGTAAACACAGGCATCTGTTTCTACAAAACGTGCTCAAGTTGCCCCACAAACAGGTTCTCAGGCCAACTCTCAAACGGGAGAGGAGGGAGCAGCGTGTGCTGTAGGGATGCCCATCCCCTCTGCCTGCGCTGCTTGGGCAGCGGTTGCTCTCAGCTTGAACCTTGCAAAGGGCTGTCACTCCTGTTGACTGAGGAAAGCTGCCTTACCAGAAGGCATCTCTGGAAGTCCACAGGGGCCCCTGGGCCTGTGGCCATGTAAGAAGGGTTTGGAGGGTGAGAAAGATGGCTAGTGGGTAAAGGTGTTTGCCCAGCAAGCCTGGTGACCTGAGTTTGATCCCCAGCACCCACATAAAGGTAGGAGAAAATGGACTCCATCTGCTTGTCTTCTGACCGTTAGATGTGTGCACACTAATAATTTTTAAAATTTAATCTTTGTTTAATCTTATGTGTCTGTGTTTTGTCTGCATATATGTCTGTGCACCACATGTGTGCCCAGTACTCACAGAGGTCAGAAGAGAGTTGTAGCAGGCTTTCTTGGACCACCAACCAGCTCCCAAATCATGACATGAAGACTTATTATCAGTTATGAATGCTTGGCCTTATGCTTGTCCCACTAGCGCTTATTACTTAATTTAACCAGTTTCTCTTCATCTACATTTTATCTTGGGGCTTTTTACCTTTCTTTCCTTATGTATGTCCTACTCTGTGTCTGTCTATCTGGCCCCTGAGTCTCCCTCTCTTTCTCCTCGATTCCTATTTATTCTTTCTGTCTGCCAGCCTTGCCTATCCATATTCTACTGTGTAGCTATTGGCTGTTCAGCTTTTTATTAGACCAATCAGGTGCCTTAGGCAGGCAAGGTGAAACAGCAACACATCTTCACATAATTAAACAAATGCATTATATCTTTACATAATTAAACATATTCCATAACAGAAGGTGTCAGATTCCCTAGAGTTGGGAGTTACAGACAGTTGTGAGCTGCCATGTGGGTGCTGGGAATTGAACCTGGGGCCTCTGGAAGAGCAGCCAGTGCTCTTTAACTGCTAAACCATCTCTCCAGCCTCTAATAATAATAATTTAAAAAAAAAATTCTACCCTGAATGTATTTTTTTAAACATGAAGGGTTTGGAAACCAACTTAACATAAGCACTTTTTTTTTTCCTGTTTGTGTTGCAATCGACTGACCTGTGTAATAATTGTACCACTTCTGAGGTCCAGTATGTGTCAGTGTGTGTACACAGTGTGTATGAACCACACTAGCTAGTTAGCATCTCCTGGAGAGACATGCTCCTGTTGTATCACAGCCTAATGCATGTCTTCCTTATGCCTTTAGAGACTCCAGTTCTTCATACAATTAAAAAGCATTTCTAACTGAACTGTAATGAGTAAGGACAACGATGGGATAATCTTCATCCCAAACAAAATTTTCCTGTCTGACTTTTAGGCCATCATCCATTTATTAAACTTCTGTAGACAGCAGAAAAATAACTTGAGTGTGGTGGCGGCTCCCCTTGGGAGGCGGAGGTAAGAGGGTCTCCTGAGTTACATACTAGTACCCTGTCTTTGTCTTTCTTTCTCCTTTTTGTTTTTTTGGGACAAGATTTCTCTGTGTAACCCTGGCTGTCCTAGAACTCGCTCTGTAGACCAGGCTGGCCTCGAACTCAGAGATCCACCTGCCTCTGCCTCCCAAGTGCTGGGATCAAAGGTGTGTGCCCCCACTGCCTGGTTTCAAATTTTTCTTTTTTAAGTAAATAAATAACAAGAACAATGAATATCTTGTTAATGTTCCAGTGATGAATTTTCCAAGGGGAGAAAAAGTAACATATAGAAACCAATAGATCATTCTCAGGCTCAGTGTGGAAACAATGAAGTGTGTCCCATTTGTATTGAAAGGGAGGACCGGAGATAAACTGGGACAGGCAGCAGGGGCAGCAGCAGGGCTGAAGAGTCCCCTGTGTGCTGCCAGCAGTGAGAACTACAACAGTGAAGATGTCCCAGCATGTTCAAAGTGCTACACAGGCACAGGATGGCAGCTTCTCTTCATTTTACTGTGGTCGGCATTCACTTGCATGGTACAGAAATAAAAGGCAATGAAGAGCGCCAGTGGGTGCTGCCACGCCTGACCACCTGAATTGGATCTCGAAAAACCAGCTTCCACAGGTTGTCCCAGTCTCCAAACACACCATGGCGTGACTCCCTCTCCATACACACACACACATACACACAATAAACTGTTTTGGTTTTTTTGTTTGTTTTGAGACGGTCTCACTATGTAGCCCTTGCTGAAACTTGTGTAGACCAGGTTGGCTTCAAACTCATGGAGATCCACTTGCCTCTTGTCTCCCAAGGGATCAAAGGCATGTGCTACCACACCCATCGTGAAAATATAATTTTTTTCCCCCTGAGACAGGGTTTCTCTGTGTAGTTTTGGTGCCTGTCCTAGAGCTTGCTCTGTAGACCAGGCTGGCCTCGAACTCACAGAGATCCGCCTGGCTCTGCCTACTGAGTGCTGGGATTAAAGGCGTGTGCCACCACTGCCCGGCAAATATATTTTTTAAAAAGACAACTGAGAGCATGTAGTAAAAAGTTCCCCTTCTTTTGTTTCCAGAGGCAGCCACTGTCTTCAGTTTCTTGTATTCCTGCCAGAGATACTTTTAAAAATGTTTTTTATTTTCTGTTTATGAGCATTTTTCCTGCATATACGTATTTGTACTGTATGTAGTAATCTTGGACCAAAAGGGGCATAGGACCTCTTGGAACTGGAGTTTTGGACTGTTGTGAGCCACTGTGTAGTTACTGGGAACTAACTGAACCTGGGTCCTCTGGAAGAGCAGCCAATGCCTTAACCCCTGAACCATCTCTCCAGCCCCAGAGATACTATGTGCTCATACAGCAAGTGTCCATTCTGATGTCAAACATAAGGTGACCTGTTGCTTGTTTTTTTACTTTTTTGGGGGGCCCGCCACCTAGTTTCCAAACAAATCACACACGGAGGCTTATTCTTAATCATAAACACCCAGCCTTACCTTGGCTTGTTTCTTGCCAGCTTTCCTTAAATTATCCGGTTTAGCTTTTGCCTCTAGGCTCTCTTCCTTCTCTTACTTCTGTCAGCTTACTTTCACGCTTACTCCATGGTGGCTGGCCTTCCTTTCCCCTTCCTTCTTTTTCTCCCAGATTTCTCCTCCTATTTATCCTCTCTGCCTGCCAACCCCGCCTATCCTTTCTCCTGTCTCGCTATTGGCCACTCAGCTCTTTATTAGACCATCAGGTGTTTTAAACAGGCACAGTAACACAGCTTCACAGAGTTGAACAAATGCAACATAAACAAAAGTAACACACCTGAAAATAATATTCTACAGCAGTGACCCTCTAAAGTAGAAGTGTTTAGCCCTGTTTTAAAGGTGTGTTTACTGAAGACCAAGGATGTTAAACTGATCACACTTTAGGGAATATAGGTGGTTGTGCATCCCAGACTCTCTGAATTGTCCTTATTGTGTACAAGACTCCTCTGTTTTTTTGTTGTTGGTTTGAACTGAGTTTTTGTTTGTTGGGTCTATTTTTTGCAGTACTGAGAACTGAACCTCGGGTCTGGTGATGCTGGGCAAAGTCTGTCTCTTAAGTTGCACCCCCAGCCCTTGTTTACTTTTTTTTTTCATACAGAGTGTCACTGAATTTCCCAGGCTGTTTCTAAAAGTTCTCTGTAGCCCAGGCAGGCCTCACGGCTCAGGCTTCTGAGTAGCTGGGGTTGCAGTAGCTGGGGTTGCAGGCGTTGTTGCCTCAGCCTGCTTTTCAGGTGTAAGTCCTCATCACCAGAGCTTGGTTAAATGAACTTCACCCAGTCCAGCTTTCACCAGCAGGCTGGAGTCCCCGCCCCCCAAGCAGCAATCTCTGTCTTCCTTGTCCTGACAGTTCCTTTCTGTTGGCGCAGGTGGGCAGTAATGCTGGCATCGTGGGGATGACCAAGGAGCACTTGGGATTGGCATTGGCACTCAATGTACCTGTCTTTGTGGTTGTCACCAAGATTGACATGTGTCCTGCCAACATCCTTCAAGGTAAGTGAAGCCTCCAGCTGCATCAGCCTCTGGGGTTGTCTGTTCCGAGCCTCAGCCCAGCACCTCCTACATCCTTGTCTGTACTAGACCTTGGCCTCAGTTTCCGTCAGCCCGAGTCTTCTACTTCTTCCTCTCCTGTGTAGCTCTTGATTAGGAGAGGTCTAGAATTTCCCTCTGTTCTTTTTCCTTCCTGGTTCCAAGCAGGATCTATGAAGTCTCTAGTCTGCCATCCCCCCCCCCCCCCAGTGTCCTCCTCAGCTGGCATTGGGCTGTACCGTTGAAGCAGATGTGTATGGAGGAGTTGAACCGAGGGTCTTCTGGTCTTTAGCCACCAAAGCTTCCCCCCAGGCCTTAGGACTAGGCCTCTGTACCTCTGGTGCTGCAAGTTGAACAGCACTGACCCCGTTAGGAGGTCTCGTAAGAAGGGTCCCTGCAGATCTATAACCCAAGGCACTTGTCTGTCCGGACTTGTGGCCTTAGAAAAGAGGCCCATCTGTGCTCTCTGTACACTAGCAGCATGTACCCACCCAGCTTTGATCTTCCTTTTTGCTTCTCCAGGCATTGTGGCATTTAACACTGGTCCGTCTGTCTGTCTGTCTCCTGCTTGCATCAGTATTGAGTGCACCCGTCTTACCCTGGAAGTCTGGCCAGAGAGAAGCCTGTGTCCCCTAATTCTGTTCCATTTCACCCTTTAAGAAACCCTGAAGCTGCTACAGCGCCTGCTGAAGTCACCAGGTTGCCGGAAGATCCCTGTCTTGGTGCAGAGCAAAGACGATGTGATTGTCACAGCCTCCAACTTCAGCTCTGAGAGGTAACGGGGCAAGGCTAAAGGGTGGGGAAGCACGGCTTCTAAGCAGGCGCCCTTGCCGGCAGGGCCACAGCGAGCCATAGGCCTGAAACAGCCAGTAGTCAAGCATGAGGTCTCATGGACATGGTTGGAGGAAATAGAAGGTTCTGTCTTGGCACGAGTCTCTTAGGTCAGCAGTGTTGTCAGAGCCTGTATCGGGCAGCTCCTGTTCTGAGTTACTGACCTCTCTGACATTGGAATCCCAGATGGGACATCACATCCTTACCTGGGAAATGGGGATGCTATTAACTTCCTGGATTAGCCAGGGTTCTCTAGAAGCACAAAACCAATGGACTGAATATGTACCACACGGGTATATTAGATTGGCTTACACAATACAGGCGGAATAGTCCAACAGTGGCCGTCTGCTTGATGGAGAGGCTGAGAACTCCATAACTGCTTCATTCGCAAGGCTGGATGCCTCATTAGTTCCAGTCTGGAGCTGAAGTCCTCAAGGATACCTGGAGAGCTGCTGGTCTTTAGTCCATGTTGCAAGGCCAAAGAAACTGGGCTGTGATGTCAGTTGAGGCAGGCGGCCACGGCAGCACTAACAGTAGGCGCACTGGTCCACAAGGAGCAAAGGCAGGCAGGAAAGGCAACACTAACAGTAGGCGCACTGGTCCACAAGGAGCGAAGGCAGGCGGGAAAGGCAGCACTAACAGTAGATGCACTGGTCCACAAGGAGCGAAGGCAGGCGGGAAAGGCAGCGTGGCTCCTCACACCACCACCACCACCACCCACCACCCCCGTTTATATTTATTTTGTGTTGTTGTTTGTTTTTTGACAAGGTCTCTTTACATAGCCCTGACTATCTTGGAGCTCATTTTGTAGACCAGGCTGGCCTCAAACTCAGAGAGAGAGATGTGCCTGCCTTTGCCTCCAGGATGCTAGAATTAAAGGCATGCACCACCATGCCCAGCCTTCTTTCTTGGACTTCTTTGTATCTGGGCCCAGTGCTCTGAACTGACCACTCATAGAGAAACTGACATCACCAAACGTTACAAGGGGCCTCCCAGCATTCTCCACAAATATAACCCTGCCCACCTTGGGGGAGGGGCTTCCTTACTCAATTGCTCCTTCCCAGAAGAGCCTCTTAGTTGATTCTCATCCACTCAAGCTGGCGACCAGGATTAACCTTCACTCCCCCAGAGAGGGCAGTTGGTTGCTGGAATGGAAGTCATGAGCGTAGAAGGCGCCAGCCTGTGCACAGTCTGTGGAACACTGTCCTGTTATCACTCACTGACTTACACTATTTCTCAAAAGCCCCCTAATCACAGGTCAGTTTGGCGTTAGCCAATGAGTCTTTTCATTGCATACATGTTTATTGGAGGTTCATTCTATCAGACTCTTCCCCCAGATGTTAATGCATCTAGATTCTAGATGCTGACCTGAGCACAGTGCAAGGCTCTTTAGCTCATTGGTCCAAGGTCATCTTTTGATAACTGTTCTCCTTCATTTGCCCAGAGCCAGGGCCTTGTTGGGAGCTACCTGTCCCCGACTTCTCTGTGCTCCAGAGCAGCCCCGCATTTGTCCTGTGTTTCTAGCCTGGTGGTGTCTTCAGTACCACCAGTTGTCCACAAGGGGCTCTATTTCAGGGGTCCAGCCCTGCTCCAGTTCCCTGGAGTCCCTAGCCTGTGGGTGTACTCGGGAATATGCAGTTCCTGATGTCAAGATAAGACAGATGGTGAAGAGTGGAGCCAGAGGGACTAGGTGGCTGCCCAAGGCCTCCCTTCCTTATGTCTTGTCCTCCATTTAGGATGTGCCCGATATTCCAGATCTCCAATGTCACAGGCGAGAACCTCGATCTGCTCAAGATGTTCCTCAACCTCCTGTCCCCCCGCACCAGCTACAGGGAGGAAGAACCTGCCGAGTTCCAGATAGATGACACCTATTCTGTCCCTGTAAGTGCCTCTGGGTGGCAGGCACTTCCTGCTCTGTCCTCAGTGAAGGAGTCTGTGATGGGAATAAGCTTAACAGGCTGGGGTCTTCTTCTTGGCAGGGTGTGGGGACAGTGGTGTCTGGGACCACATTGAGGGGCCTGATCAAGCTGAATGACACACTGCTGCTGGGCCCAGACCCCTTGGGTAACTTCCTGTCCATCGCTGTCAAGTCCATCCATCGCAAGCGCATGCCTGTCAAGGAGGTGAGGGGGGGCCAGACAGCCTCCTTTGCCCTGAAGAAGGTGAGTGAGGATAGTTCCAGAAACTCTCCTTGAATTCTCCTAAGTCCAGTTCTGTGGCTGCATTGCAAGGTTACTGACCCTTTTCTCATGGAGGAGGAGACTGAGGTCACAGCCTAGTAACCTTTCCAAGCCAGGGCTCATCCGGGACTGTTTGTCTCTTGAGCTCGGCTCCTGCCTTTGTGGCCTGAGCAGTTGTCACTGTCACAGTGCAGTCGGATAGGAGTGTCCCTCCTGTGCACAGGGCCGCCCTCTTAAGCTTAGGATGGATGGGATCTGTGCCCCATACTCTTCCATGTCCTGGGGTTGGGGGTGAGCACTAGCTCTGGAGTTACCTACCTTCCTGTAAGCCAGAATGACCAGGACAAGTGGGATCTGGTTTGTCTTCCCCAGTGGTGAAGTTTGCTCTGGTTTCTTCCACCTGAACGCTGGCTTGCCTACCTGTGCTCCTGGTTCCGTCAGGGCCACAGCTGGAAAGCTGAGTTCCTGGGCAGTCTCCTGCCTCCTGGCTCCGTCAGGGCCGCAGCTGGAAAGCTGAGTTCCTGGGCAGTCTCCTGCCTCCTGGCTCCGTCAGGGCCGCAGCTGGAAAGCTGAGTTCCTGGGCAGTCTCCTGCCTCCTGGCAGCCGCGTTGAGCTTGCTGCACAGCACCGAGGCTGCCTTATACTGTCTGCATTAGATGGTGGTGAGAGGTGGGGCTGTTGCAGTGGTTCCACTCCTGGAGAGACATCTTGATCTCTAGGACCAGGCTGGGTAAACTGAAGGAAACCATGGTCCTTGAGCTCTGTGTTCTCCTTTTTCCTTTCAGATAAAGCGCTCATCCATCCGGAAAGGCATGGTGATGGTTTCCCCACGCCTGAATCCCCAAGCCTCCTGGGAATTTGAGGCTGAGATTCTTGTCCTCCACCATCCCACCACAATTAGTCCACGTTACCAAGCCATGGGTAGGTGTCCAAGGTCCTGCCAGCCTCAGAGCTTCTGTACTAGTGTCCTCCCAAAGGAGCTCCGCAATCTAAGCCCAAGGCTTCCAGCTCCAGGCAAGGCAGTTCTCTGTCCTGGTTAGCCAAGCCATTCCTTTAGTTCAGCCCCTGAGCAGCACTAATTGTTCAGTCCTACAGATCCTCTGAGACCGAGACCTGTCCTCAGGGACCACCCGCCAAAATCTATTCAGCCAAGATTGTTGAGTACAGCTGGGTGCCTGGTGGGATCGTCAAGGTGCTAGAAACGGTCCTGTGGGAAGGCATGTGTACACACACAGGCACTCAGGCTCTGCCACATAGGCCTAGGGAGGGGAGGGATGGGAGGAGGCAGGATCAGATCTGAAAGTAGGCTACACCGAGGTATCTGGCTCTCAGAGTTCTTGTCCCGTCTTAGAGAAACAGCTCTAGCCTGAGGCCACAGGGTAGGTCATGCCTGTCCTGACTCTGGTTCTCTTGCCAGTACACTGTGGGAGCATCCGGCAGACAGCTACCATTCTGAGCATGGATAAAGACTGTTTGCGCACAGGAGACAAGGCCACTGTCCACTTCCGCTTCATCAAGACCCCTGAGTACCTGCACATAGACCAGCGGCTGGTGTTCCGGGAAGGTCGCACCAAGGCTGTTGGCACCATCACCAAGGTATGATTGGCAAAGCCTTATCTGCCCAAGGAAGCTTCAGTATGCTCTAGTCCAGTACCCAGGAGCCAAGCTCCTCTTGAGAACCCAGGAGTCATCTTCATTCTGGGACAGAGGCATGGTTCCTGCTCTGGCAGAGCTGAGCCAGGAGATGGCTCTGGTGATGTCTTTGCTTCCCCAGGAGTTGTCCTTAGGCCTCCTGTCTTGGGCTTTGGAGGCTGTCTTGAAGGAGAGAAGGTGGCATTGGGGTATGGTGCTCCTCCATAGGGGACAGAGTGTCTGGGGAGCCAAGGTAGACCTCTGAGGTACTACCTCTGGGTCCTGGGGCTTGCTGAGGGCTTCCCACAGCATGGGAGAGCCATTTGGAGTGAGTCCTGGGTTTCATGGGGACACGGTTGGAAGGTCCCACAGCATGGGAGAGCCATTTGGAGTGAGTCCTGGGTTTCATGGGGACATGGTTGGAAGGTCCCATGGTGCTTGAGTTGTTTTTCCTGGAGCCCACCTTTTGCCTGCTGTAGACCTCTTCCATAGTTTTGGGTAGGACATTTGGTAGAGGATTTGACCCCTGCCTATATAGAGGAAGACATGGTTTCCATGTCTGAGACTGGAATGAACCTCAGACTGACTTTTCTTCCTGAGACGCTTCCCTCGGGCCTGTCTTCTTGACAGTGTGGTAGAGGCTACAGCACCCACTGTGGTGTTCCACGGTGGTGCTCCTCGGTGGTGTCCTGTGGAACCCAGCCAGTCTTCTTTCCTGCTGTGTTTGAGATTGAACTTGGGCCACAAGGAAGATTCTGAATCAGTTGCTCCTAGATGGTAGCTTTTATGATTCCTGATGGGCATTTCTTTAGTTTCTTCAGGGGCCTGAAGTTAAAGCATGGTCCAAAGCGGTGCTGGGCAGCCCAGCCCCTAGCGTGGGAGTAGGGCGGCAGAAGTTCCGAGGGCTGGAGCCTTCCTAGGCAGAGAGGCAGGACGTGAGCCGTCTGCACCAGTGCTGTGGTAGTCCTGGCCTCAGTGGGAGTGGGAAGGCCTCTTTGCTCTGCCTCCTGAGGTGGCCTTCCTGCCATCTGCTTCGCTCAGAACTGGGCAGGCAGCTCTCACATCATGCTATCCACTTGGCCTCCACAGCTCCTCCAGACAACCAACAACTCCCCCATGAACTCCAAGCCCCAGCAGATTAAAATGCAGTCCACAAAAAAGGGCCCCCTGAGCAAACGAGAAGAAGGAGGTCCATCTGGCATGCCAGCGGCTGGGGGGCCCCCAACTGGAGATGAAGCTTCCTCTCTAGGGACTGCACAGGCTGCTGCATCCAGTGGTCTCCAGCCACAGGTAAGCAGGGCCTCTTACAGTCTCCAGCATGCTGGTGGGAGGGGCGGGACTGAGAATCGAACTGGTCCTGATTGGCGTTCGGTTTTAATGAAATAAAGAATAGAAAAATGTCAAGGTTCCCCTTTTTGTTGTTTTGATTTTTTGATTTTTTTTTTTTTTTTTTTTTAAAAGACAGGCTCTCACTCTGTAGGGCAGACTGGCCTGAAATTGACTCTGTAGATTAGCCCAACCTTGAACAGTCTAAGGCAGTCTTCCTCAGCTTTTCTGGTGCTGAGATCACAGGCCTGAGCCACCACACCCGGCCAAGGCTTCGCTTTGATAGTGCGGATGGATATATTGGGGTTCTAGTGCTGTGTGGGGCTGAGATCCAACAACACACCTTAGAGACACTGCCTTGGAGCTCCCTCTGCACCTCTCCCGGCATGAGGAACCTTTGCTGGGTCCTTGTCCCTCCTGTGCGTCAGACTGTTGGCTCACCTGCCTGTTGCTCAGTTCTTGCTGACCGAACAGGCCCCGTCTCCTCGCCCTATGCCTGTCCCGTGTCCTCCTCTCTGGTCTTGTTGGAGCAGGCTTCTGAGTCTGGTACTGTCGCACAGTCCTAGTGCTCACTCCCCCTCCTCCCCATGCGCTCCTCTTCCCTCTCCTTGTGCGCCCCGTTCTGTGGTTTCTGAGCCCCTCTCCCAGTGAGCAGTGATGCCTGTGGACTCCTGTTCCCTTTGTGCTTCTCTGGCCAGCGCCCCCACCCCACCCCACCCCCCACCCACCCCCCCGCCATTACCACACATAGCCACACGACCAGGAAGACTCCATTTCCCCTTGGAAACTCCTGACTAGGCTAGGGCTACTACATGGTCACCGCCTGGCCCTGCTTTAGCGGACCACCATTTCTCAAGTGCCTGCTTTCTTTCTTTTAGCCCAAGCCCAGCAGTGGGGGCCGGCGACGAGGGGGCCAGCGCCACAAGGTGAAGTCCCAGGGGGCCTGTGTGACTCCTGCCAGCGGCTGCTGAATATTCCCCTGGTCCACTTGACCACCCATGGGATCCTCACTCTGGCTACTGCTCACCAGCTGGGCAGAGCATCTTTGACCGCCACCCGCCCACTCCAGCCCACAGCCAGAGCATCCTTGTTGCCACGCCCCCATTTTCCAGGGGGCGATTATAATTTATAAGATGAGGATGGACTAGATGTCTGAGGACTGACCATCATCTCCCACCTGCCTCCTCCCTTACTCACGTCTTTCGTACATCTGGGCCCTTAATTTCTATTCTTTTTATTATATATCTCTGTCTTGTGTGGGTGTGCGCGTGTGCGTGTGCGCGTGTGTGTAGGGGGGGTGTGCAGGAGTGCAGCTGACCCTGTCAGTCTCCGTTTCAGTCCTGGCTGACCACTAGCCCTCAAGAGCTGCCCCCTGTCCTTCCATCCATCTGTATCTGTCTCAGTGAGATCCTCAGAGCCTTTAGGGAACCTCAGGAGCCCAAGGCCCCTCTCTTCCCTGGCCAGTTGCCCCTCTTAGCTAGAAGCTCTTCTTTGACTTAATAGCTTCTGCCAGAGCAGGGATCCCCCAATCTAAGATTTGGGGAGTTTAATGGAAAGTGGTGGCCTCCCCATCTCTCCTTTTCCCTCCTAAGCTCCCAAGCAGGTAATGCCAAAAGCTCTTCAGTGGCACCTGTGATCTGTAGAGGGCATGGTGACTGCATTATAGGATTGCCCATCCTGACTTTTTTTGTTGTTTTTTTGAGACAGGGTTTCTCTGTGTAGTCCTGGCTGTCCTGGAACTCACTCTGTAGACCAGACTGGCCTCGAACTCAGAGATCCACCTGCCTCTGCCTCCCAAGTGCTGGGATTAAAGGCGTGCGCCACCACCGCCTGGCTGCCCACCCTGATTCTTGACCCTTGCCATGGATCCAAAGAACTGGGTGGGCTTACCCTTGGAGACAATCCTGGGCTTGCCTGGCTGGCCCTGGCTGCTCTGGCTTCTGTACCCGCTGGAGGCTCTTCCCATTTCCACTTAGATCTCTGGCTGAACCTCAGAGCGTGGGGTACTAGCCTGGGTCTGGGCCTTCTTTGAATCGGGTTTTATAGTACCTCCTTTTGGTGGGGGAGGGGAGATGCTTCTCTGAGTTGAACCAGGACTAGAAACCCTCCTTCCCCATATCACCCCAACATAGCTGCTACAACCATGGCATCACAGCAGTGAAAGGTCTGAGCCCACATGTCCCATTGGGCGGTGTAAGGCAGTGGCAGTGGGGAGTCTTCTAGGCCATCAAAAGCACTGCTGCTGGGGGAGGGTGGGCGAGCCCTGCACCCTGACCTCAGGCTGGAGTGCTCCTTCTCAGCCAGGACACACCCAGCTGGCTGGGTCCCTCTCCAGCCCCACCTCCCTCCCAAGCTCTCTCTTGTCCTTTGCTCCTGACTGCTCTTACCACTGCTCTTACCGCCCTGCCCTTCCTCCCAGCAGTTTCTAGTTACCACTGCCCCGTGGCCATGGACTGACCAGACCAGCATTCACAATAAAAGTTTGTTCTAAGTTGACAGTGTCATGTTCCCTGCCCGGCCCTCCAGGTGGAGGTGCTACAACGGGACACTGGTTCTGCCTGCCCCGGACACCTGCTGGCAGCCGAGGGGAGTGGGGCCTCCAGGAGCCCCGCTTCTGCAGGTGCAAATGCTCCGCCAGCTATCTTTGAACCCCACTTTCCTCCTCACACAGATCCCCCGCCTCCAGGTTGTGTGGATTCGTTGAGAGTGTGAGGGAGACGGGTGTTCTGGACAGGCTGAACGCAGTGTGGTGCTGCTGTGGGTGGCCTTGCCCACTCCACGGCTGGGCGGTCACTGCTGCCGCCTCCGAGGTGGACAACACTGAAGCTCAGGGAAGGGAAGGGCTGTCTCCAGTGGGTTAGTTCCTACTCACCCTACAGCTTTTCCCAGCCAGCTGGAGGCCACTCCTCTGACTCCAGCTGTTTTCACCTGTTAGTGGCTCTGGCTCACTTAGGCTGGTGCCTTTGTAATAACAGGACTACAGCATGTTGGCACGTGGCACAGTGGAGGCTGTGACTTCCTACAGCCTGGGCCACAGTAGAACCCCATTGCATCCTAGCTGTACCCCTGTAAGCAGTAGTGGTCACTAGAACTGTTCAGGAGCTATAACTACCACTCTGGCCTCAGCCCCTCGGGGAGGTATGTCTGGGTATGGCCAGAGAAGCTGACTGAATTCAGTGTTGAACTGTCATTAATAGGGACTACAAAGGTCCCTGCAGAACTCGGGCTTCTCAGCTCTCCATTTAGAGAAAACACCAGCCCATTTGTAGTCAATCAAGAATAAAGTTGTTAGTCTGTCAGTCTCATAAAGACAAGACCCCGCCTTCTGAATGTACAACTTGAGTGTGCCGCATCTTTTCTAGGACGGAGTCTGTAGGGTGGGGTGGGATGGAGGTGGCCAGGTCCGCACGTCACATGCAGCAGCTGTCCAGGCTCATTGGTGCCTGGCACTGAGATGATGTAACAGGAATGTGCCATGTGCAGGGGTGCATCTGGCTGGGTTGGGGTTAGGGAGACAACGTTGTGAGGGTCAGTGTGAGAGGCCCAGAGGATCTGAATGTGTTCAGGTGGCAGAGGCACTGAGCCCTGATGGTGTGTGGCAAGTTACTGGACTGTTCGTTGGGGCCCTTCCTGCCCGGTGGTGTCTGTTTTGTGGAAAGGAGTTTGAGTACAGATCGTGTCCCTGGGCTCTGGGCCAACTTGTACTCCAGCCAGCACCCTCTCCTGCCTGCTGACCAGTTCTTGTTTTTATTTCTCAGCTATGGCGAGAACCAGCTCTGGGCAAGATGCCATGGTCAGTAGGAGGCACCTCAGCCCTGGTGAAGTATCACCCTGAGCTGAATCTAGGTAGCCATCAGGCCTCTCCCCCAGGCCCTGGCAGATCCTGGCAGACCCTTCAGGAGACTCCTCAAGCCTGAGGCCCTCTGCCTTTGTTTAAGCAGAGACAGGGAAGTCCTCCTGCTCAGGGTAGTCTTGATGACATCACCTAAAGTCCTCGAACTCCCTTCTGCCAGCCCGCAAATCCAGAAACACTGGAGTGGACCTTAGCTGGGGTTCCAAGTTCATCCCAGTGGATTTTAACCGAAGGCCTGGGTTTCTGCGCATTAGGACCAAGTCTTTGGGTATAGTGCTTTGGCTAAGAATTCAGTCCCTTGTATCTCCAAGAGCAGCTGAGTTGCTCTGTGACAACCAGAAAAAAAGCAGAATCCACTGATCCTGGGCATCCTTTATTTTTGCATAGGCATAAATTAGTCTGGAGAGGGTTTTGTTTGTTTAAAAAAGAACCAACAGTGCAGCATCTGTCACAGGAAAGCGAGAACGGAACAAGCCCCGAGGGCAGGGCTGTGCAGGCAGCCGCTTCCCAGAACACCTAACGGCTCCTGCTTGCCCCTGCCTGGCAGCTCCCCCTGGCCTTTCCCACAGGCCAGGAACTAGGAACTGAGTAACAGCTGGTACCCCTCAGAATGGGGCTAGGAATCAAGGCTGGAGCTTTTCAGTTAAACCAGACCTTGAGAATTCTATATATAGTACAGCAGGCCGTTCAGTCTAAGACTTCCTCCTCCTCACACAAGGGAACTTCTTCTGCCCAACTGCCCCCCTAGAGAAGGCGTCAGAAAGGAAACGGAATCTAAGAGCTGAGAGCCCAAGGGGGGTTGCTTTAGAGTGGGCAGGACCCTCACTAGGGTCTCCTTAGATGGGATAGCCTAGTGTAGCCTCTCCACCTGGCACCTTGAGCCACACCGTGGCTATTGGCACTGGACCAGGAGAGCCCACAAAGTCGTTTCCCCTCTTCTAGGCTACCCTGATGGAATGGCCCCAAAGAGCCTAGGTCCTCCCCTGGAGGAGTGGAAAGCTTGCTCTGGAGCACAAGCGGGATACAGCAGGAATGAAGTAGAGTAGACCCTCCTCCCACATCAGAAGAAAAAGCAATGGTCCCCAGCACTGGGGATCGTCTAGGTTGGCACAGACAGCAGTCCTCAGAGGCACACAGGAGCTGGTACCCCCAGGATACAAGAAACCCTAGGGGCCCTGTGGGCCATGGTACCTGCCACGCTAGAAGAACACAGCAGCCCGAGTCCTTTACCAGGCGCCTGCCAGAGACAGTCTCCGCTGCACAGTGCTGAGCACTGTCCTAAAAGGCCACAAGACCCCCCAGCTCACCTCCCTGGGGCTCTGGCTTAGTGTGGCCATGGCTTTGGCACCTACCAGGAGCTCCCTGGTGCCAGTCCCTCCACCAAATATAGTCTCACTTCCTGACTCCTAGTCCTCCAAAGTATGCTACATATATACACCCTGGCAGGCGGGCGCCTAGCTCTAGAGGAAGGACTGAGAGAGGCACGGGAGCCTGTTGGCAACCTCAGGCTGCTTGGCTGTGCAGGGAACCCTACACGAGCTGCCTTTGTTCTTGCTCCTGGAAGTCAGCGCTATCAAGCATGTGCGGGCAGTGGTGCGGTGCTGTGCACCCACTCAGCGCAGGGGTGGATGCTGGGAAGGCTGAGCCTCCCAGGTGGCTAGCAGTAGGCACGAGGTCTCAAAGGGCTAGTGGGCAGGCTCTCCATGCACCCGGAAGCGGTAGATGCACGTGTACTCAGGGTGGCCCCAGTTGGTCAGGATCCGGAGCTCCACGACTTGGTATGTGGCCATCTTAGAGGCCTAGGTAGAGAAAGAAGAGGGATTCAATGTCACAGCGTCCCTTGACACCTCACCAACAGAAGGGACTGGGGGGGAGTCACTCCGGCAGCCGGGTGTCTCCTCCCCTGGGGGTCAAAATAAAAACAAAAAAAACTGAATTTCTAAAGTTTCTATTTCCTGGAACAAAGTTTCTAGGCCAAAGGCCCTGGAGGACTTCAGGGTTCCTAGGGCTACTATGCATGTGAGCGGGCGCACACACACACACACACACACACACAGAGGAAAAAACACTAACCAAAGAATTGGAATGAACTGAGCCCCATCCCTCACACCAGAACCTGCCTCTGTCCTAGAAGACTGGATGCCCACTATTTAGGCCACATGCCCTGTCTGAAACTCTGGCTGAGTGCACACTGATCATCTTGAACATCCATCATAGTTACATCCTTGTCACAACCCTTCTTTAATAAAACTCACTTCAGCGGAGCCCTGCTCAGGAAGCTCTGGATGCTGCCATCTGTCATTGACAGGAGAGTCGTGTCTATCCTATACCCTGAACTAAGGCAGGATGGGAAGATGGATCTCTGAACCCTGTTCCTGGCAGTGCCAGTACTGGGAGATGTCTGCTGTTGACGGGGGTGGGAGTGGGGGGAGGTGTACTACCCCATAAGCACGCAGTCCTGTACCTGGAAATAGAAGGTCTGGATGGGCTCCCCATCCTGGTCATAGGCAAATGTGCCAAGAAGTGTCCCTTCCTGCTGCAGGTCTTCATCAAAGCCCTGCAGAAAAGCATACAGGAATGGGGGGGTCAGGGAAGGCCACTGCACTCTCACCTGGTGTCACTGCAGCTACACAGAAGGGCCAGGTCCCAAACCAGCTCTCTTCTTTTAAATGCATTAACCCCCTCACTGCCAGAGCCACCCAAATGTGATTCTCAGCCAAGACACCCTCCCCCTTTTATCCCCACACAGAGCAGGTACTCACAAAGATGGCGAAGTCCTTGGGAGCACTGGAGATCGTGCTGTTGGGGGACAAGGCCTTGGGCACATGTTCTAAGGTGACAGCTGTGGGGCGGATGCGGGCAGAGAGGCGGACCACAGCAAAGCCCTGAGGCCCCTGGAAGGCCCAGCAGTTGCCTGGGTGCACATCTGGCTGGAGAGGGTGAAAAGCATGTCAGCTAAGGGGCTTCAATACAGGTCTGGCTAAGATAGGGGCATCTCCCACTGTGTTCAGAGTGCATTGGGCCCTCACAGATTACCCACCTGGAGAATGACTCGGGGTGACTGGGAGTGGTACCACAAGGGGATGCCAAAGAGGCTGAGGAGGGCCGTCTTTGTCTCGTAAGTCTCGGAACACCGGGTACTGATAACACTGGCCCCTGCCGCAGCAAAGAAAGGGTTAAGCTCATAGTGGGGAGGCCCAATAAGCTCCGTGGGTTCCAAGACGGAAGAGCTACTGTCTGTCTCCTCACAGCGCATGGAGACAAGTACCCGAAGCCCAGCCCTTAGTTCTAACCGAGATTCACAAGGCCTCTCCCAGCCAGGGATGCCACTCAGTGCCTCATGGCTTCCCTCAGCTGCCTCTGGCCTCGGTTGGGAGTCGAGGTTGGGTGTCTGGTTGGTACTGGCCCCAAACCCTGGCTGCTTAGCTCTGTGCTGCCTGGCAGACTCGGGGCCTAGCCATATTAAGGACCAAGGGAAGGCCAAGTGGTGAAGGCAGCAGACATACCTCCTGATTCCAGGGCGTAGTCTACCATTCCAATACGGTCCTCACTGTAGCGCTGCAGGGCCTGCTTGACGATCCGGTGCACTTGCTAAAACAAGTCCAAGGAACAGAGGACATGTGAATGGGGCACAGACATTGCATGCATACCCATGGTGCACAGACATTGCATGCATACCCATGGACTGACCCTACTAGACTAGCACCAATGGTACCCAAGCCGGTCTTGTACACCTCCACCACCCACACTTGGCCTGGAACATACGCCCAAACCTCCAGCCAGGAGGGTCCATCACTTATGTCCTAGAACATGTGAGGAGCTGGTAGTGTAGGAGTGTTCAGGTCTACAGCTTCCAGGGGAGAAAGCAGTGTGCTGGCAGGGTAGTCATCCCTTACCTCCTCTGTCACCCCAACCACGCCTTCTTTCTGCAGTGTCCGTCCCAGAGAAGCTGCCGCCTCCCTGGCTGACATGCCCTGCATCTCAGCCATGCTGGCAAGGATCTTGCTCTCCAGCTCCTGCAGCTGGGCATGCATCTCATCTCTCTGTAGGAGTCCGCTACGGGCACCCTTATCTCGGAGAAGGAACTGACTGACCCAGTCAGGGAACTGGGATTCCACCTAGGGACAGAGGCAGCAGGATCACTAAGAAGCTTGCAGGAATGGCAGGCGCTGCTATGACAGGGCTGGTGACTATCACTCAGGGAGGGAGCAAAGCCGGAAGGGAAGGAGACCCTGGGAGAGAGGTTAGAGGTTAGGAACTACTTTCCTGGGAACAGTGACCAGGCACGGATAGCATTTCCCCCAGAGTCCAGGTCTGCATCAGTCCAGCCCTGTACGTGCCTCTAGAACAGCTAGCTGGCCAGGGGTACTGCCCCGGCTGGTGGGCCCCGCCCCCAGGTGGGTGGTCTCAGACAACAGGCTAGGAATAAAGCTCCGGCTGGTAGACCCCGCCCCCAGGTGGGTGGTCTCAGAGGGGAGGGTGTTCGGCAGGGCTTTGGGTAATTCCAACTCACATCAGCTCTGGCAGCCTGGATTTTCTGTGGCAACAGTCCCACTTCATCTGCCACCGAGTTCTGCCTCAGAGTCAGGGCAGCCAGCTCCTGCCGTAGGCTGGCCAGCTGGGCTTCCAGCCGTCCCAGCTCCTTCATAGAGCTCTCCTGGAAGGCCTCCTGAGTCATCCTAATCCCAGAGGGAGGGAAGCAAGGTAAGGCCATGCTGAGGAAGGCAGAGGACCCCTGACTGACTCCTGTCATAAGGTGTATGCCCACCGCTCACTGTGTGTGAAGGAGCAGGACTGCCCTTGGAGTGTGGCAGTAGAACACAGCACAGGAGCTTGGGAACTAGCTGGCCCGATTCCCTCTAAGCTTGGAGTACACAATTCACAATGCCATGGCTTCCCATGCCTTCACAGCCTGGTCCCAAGAGCATAAGCCACAGAGAAGAGACCAGCCCACCAGCTCCGGTTTCACCCAGTGCCTGTCCCTGCCACCCCAGTCCTCACCAACCTGCCCTGTACCTTAGAGGCTGCAGGCAGGGTCCTAAACTAAGTCTCAACCAGCCTTCCTCAAGAGACCAGACCGAGCACTAACGGGGTGCCAGAGCAGGCCTTGGCCAGATGGCAGCTATTACCTTTGCCACTCTGTCTTCAGCTGCTGGACACGAGCCTCAGACTCCTGGGAGCAGGAAGGAGGGACAAGGACAAGAATTGCAGAGTTCAGAGAAATCTGAAGACTGTTCTATGTGCGAGTCTTTGCTTAACTACATCCCTGCCTCGGGGTCTCCCAGCTCTTTCAGCAGAGACCAAACCAGCTGAAGTCCTTCTGTGGATCTCCCAGACTCACTCCCACCTAGGTAAGTTTACGTTCACTGAGCACAAACACACCCAGCACAACTACCGTCCTTGCCCCATGCACGTCCCAGGGGTCACTGTGGAGCATCTACCTGAGGCAAGGTCCGCCCCTGGAGAAGGCATGAGACTACTCCCCTTCTACTCAACATCCCAGCAGTGTCCGTGGAAGAACCACGGACAGATCTAAGTTTGGGTGAGATCCCAGGGCACGGCTACATGCCACTGACCTGAGAGGTCTGGACAATCTTCTTGAAGAGATCTTCTGAGTCTTGGTGATGCTCTGCCCTCAGGGCTGCCAGTTCTTCCTGCCAGATATGAGGAGGAAGCTGGCCTTTTAGTTCACTCTGTTTTGTTTTAGACTGTCTCTCTATGTAGCCCTGGCTGTCCTGGAACTCTGATATGTAGAACAGGCTGGTCTCAAACTTAGAGATCCACCTGCCTCTGCCTCCTGAGTGATGGGATTAGAGGTGTGTGCCATCATGCCCCGAGAGACTGAGGTGTGACAGCTGCCCTTGGAGGAACACATGTGACTAGGATGTGGTCTGACTGGGCTCGTCCTGGGACTTTTAACTCCAGGGTTTCAGCTCCTGGCCTTGTGCTACAAGGCTCCGAAACCAAGGAGTACCACCTGGTGTCTACCACGTTACTGGTATCAGGCACTAAGCTGGGCACTCCCACCATGGAAGGGAGCATCATCTTGACCGGGTATCTGGTGAGTGACTCTATATTACACGCTACTGTCTCCCTCATGCCCTGCGGGGCCTCCTGCACCCAACATGTGTACTTCCAGGGTTTTCTATGGCATCACCCTCAGGATGTGTGGTCCCACACCCAGGCCATGCTGTTCCCTCACCTGGAGACGAGCCGCTGTGTCCCTGCGCAAGTCCTCCTTCAAGACAGCCTCACGGCGGCTCACCAACCCTTCCAGGAGAGACAGGGTGTCCTCGTGGCTCAGGCCACTGCTGCTGCCGCCTCCGTGGCCAGTAGCCCCCTGCCGCAGCTCCAGCCGCTCCAGCCGGATGGCCTCCTTCTGCCAGTTGGAGGAAAACTCCGCAGCAAGAGCTTCCAGGCGCCGCTCCAGGGAGTGCACCCGGGAGAGGATCCGCTGCTCAGCCTGGTGGGGCCAGAGGGGAAGAAGAGAAGTTGAGGGGACTGGGGAGCCTACCACAAGGCTTTCTGGGTATGGCCACTGAAACAGCTGGCAGAGAGAAGAGAATTTGAGAGGCTTCGGACTCAGCACAGTTGGACATGGCAGCTAGGCGTAGTAGCGCACACCTTTAATCCCAGCATTTGGAAGGCAGAGGCAGGTGGATCTCTGTGAGTTTGAGGCCAGCCTGGTCTACAGAGTGAGTTCCAGGACAGCCAGAGATATCTAGTAAGACTCTAGCTTGAAAAAACAAAAACAAAGAAACAAAGCAGAAACATCTGGGACATGGCCAGCAGCTGCAGCATCTGCCAGGAGATACAGGACGCATGCTGCAGGCGCGGGCCAAGGCTCCCTAAACATGTAGGCCCCATCAGAGCCCAATGTGGAGGGAAAGGTGGCTGGGAGACGGGTCTGAACACAGGGACTAGGCACGAAAATTTCGTGGAGTTGTAGGATGGCCACAGGGACCCAGCAGGGCAGCCCATGAGCTGTGTAAGGTTGGGAGGGGGTAGCTTTTGACTTTCAAGTGCTTTTGCTCTTCCCTAGATAACTACACCAAAGGATGTATGGTTTGAAAGCTTTGCATTTTCCTCATTTAAATGAATGTCCTACAGAGAAGATGTAGTAACAGCCATTTGGACCAAGGGTGGCATCTGATAGTGTGTCATGAATTCTGAAGACTCCTGTTGGCCAAACAACAAAATCTTTGCCAAGAGAAATTACAAAACGCAATCTAACAGTCGATCCTTAAAGAGTAAAGGACTTTGGGGCAGAGGTCTCAGGCTTTAGAAATTCTGTTTCACATATATGCTCACATGACTCAAAAGGCAGCAAGCACAGAATCCTATCCCAGCCTGCCCTGTCCTGCCCCTGCCGTCACCTCTCTAAATCAGTTGTCTTCACACTAGCGGAAGCCAGGCCAAGCTCTGCTGGCTTTACTTTCCCTTTTCACATGAAAAGTGGCCCAAGACTGCTTTGGTCCTCATCTCTTCAAGGGGTAATTTTAAAAGGAGTTTGCAGATGGTAAGAGATGCCATCATTTTAAGAAGTAAGATCAGGCCAGGCAGTGGTGGCGCACGCCTTTAATCCCAGCACTTGGGACGCAGAGCCAGGCGGATCTCTGTGAGTTCGAGGCCGGCCTTGGCTACCAAGTGAGTTCCAGGAAAGGCGCAAAGCTATACAGAGAAACCCTGTCTCGAAAAACCAAAAAAAAAAAAAAAACCAAAAAAAAAAAAAAAAAAGAAGTAAGATCAGCCAGGCAGTGGTGGTACACACCTTTAATCCAGCTCAGGAGGCAGAGCCAGGCAGATATCTGTGAGTTCAAGGCCAGCCTGGTCTACAGAGTGAGTTCCAGGACAGGCACCAAAACTACACAGAGAAACCCTGTCTCAAAACAACAACAACAACAAAGGTCATATTCAGGAAAAGTACCGTGCTGGAACATATGATTTAAAACGTGGCAAGCTTAACTCTACAGGTACAAGCCAAGTTCAAATCACTAGAGGACAAAGAGTTTGGGGGGTTTGTTTTCTTGAGAAAGGGTCTCACTCTTAGTCCAGACTGTCCTGCAGTTTACTATGTAGGCCAGGCTAACTGCAAATTCATGGGGATTCTCCTGCCTCAGCCTCCCAAGTGCCAGGACTACAGATGTGAGCCACCATGCCCTGCTGAGACAAAGATTTGTGTGCATGTGCCATGCTCCTGTGTGTGTATGCATATGTGTGTACACATGTATGTGAAGATGTACTTGCTTGTGCACCAGGGGAGCCAGAGGCTGACATCAGATGTCTCTCTCTATGGCTCTCCATCTTATTTTGTGAGACAGGCTCTCTCATTGAACCGGGAGCTCACCATTTCGGCTAGCCTGATTGGCCAACAAGCCCTCGAGATCCACCTGACTCTACCGCCACCCCCAGCACCAGGGTTATAGGTGTGCACTAGTCATACTGGGGACCTGAACTCAGGACTCAGGTCTCATACTCACACAGCAAGCATGTTGTGCCTTGAGCCAGCCCCTCTAGCCCTGGGACAGAGTTTTGGGTGTCCTGTATTTCTACCACATTCTGGTTATGTCCATTTGTTACCACAAGTGGCTACAGGCCCCTGGAGAGCACAGCCTGGACCTGCCCCATCTTAAGACCTGAGCAGATTATAAACTGACCACTTCTCACCCCCATGTCTGCAGCCTCTGCAGAGTGGCCCAGCAGCTGCTTGCTGGAGAGGCTTCCCTCTCCTTGACTCCCCCTCCTTGAATCTGGTCTGTCCCTGATACCCCTTCTGCAGCTCCCAACTCATCTGACTTGCTTCCACACAGCTGTGCTAGCCCAGGCTAGCCTGCTAGGTGAACAAAGAGCACCTGGGCCAGCTGTCCCACTGAGCAACTAGCACAGCCTGTCCTGGTTCAGCCCAGAAGGGCCCCCCTGGGCCTTCCAGACCCACAGCCACTACATACTTAAAGTCTTAAGCCACAAGTTTAAGTTGGGGAGCGGGGAGGTGCCTGATCAGGATGTTACACACAGAAGCCGTGGCAATATGGAGAAATCACATTGAAAGGCAACAAGACCGTTTGCCAGCCCCTTCCTTCTGCTTTCTGAGCATGCACGTAACTTGAGCTGTGTTTAGGGGACAGTTAGCTCCCCCATGACCTCCACCTCACACAGCCAACCAGGGAAAGGGTGCTGTAGTTTTGTGTGAGCCGCGATGCCACTTGAAAAGTCAGGCTGGAGAAGTCCGCTCACCACCCTCAGCACCCATGAACTCACCTGGAAGTGCGGGGAGGCATCTCTGGATTCCCACACCTCTGGCTGCCTCCTGCTCTCCTTTGCTGCCCACCAGGAGGCCAAGGTGGGCTGCAATGTATGCAGCCCGAAGGGGTAAAAATACCAAGCACCTAGGCACAGGGAAAGCATGCTTAGAACCTGTCATACGGCCTGTGTCACCCATTGTGAGTCCTGCGCTACCAGGGGTGGAAACGACACCCCATGACCTCACAGCACATGCATGCTAACATCACCCGGGTTCCTTCGCTCATTCCACAGACAGTGAGACTTATGTGAGAGCACCTTCCTTTACCAGCTCCAGATTTCCAGGGGTGGAACCCAGCCCCGATGGTAGCATTCGCCTCTCAGTGCACAGTCCTCTGGGGAGCTCTGACAACTACCACTGGCTGCCCTGTCCAGCAGAAGGGTTAAATGGCTGAAGTGGCCATTTGTGAGGGGGCTTAGCCGCTCTCCAGCTCCATGGGCTGCTGACACTGAGCATCACTCAAGAGAACACAGCACCCACCCGCTTTAAGGTGAGACACTGAGTTCCCAGGATCAGGGCCCAAGACTACAGTCACAGAGAAACGGAGCGCCTGAAAAAAATGTCTGTTTGCCACTTAGTTACCAGCCTTGAGCAGGGAGGGGAAGGGAGTCTACACAGTCACTAGGTGGTGTAGACACCACCACGCACACGCTCCCTGAGCAGGTCTGGACCCTCTCCACTCGCACCTCCACATGCCCTGGCTGTGACAGCAGCTCTGTCCCCCCATGAGGAAAGGGTGACGCTCAGGCTGAGCTGTGCTCCACGCCTGGGGAAGTGCTGACAGAATAGACACCACACTATGGTGAGTAATAAAAGAATTATTGTTTTAAGGGTGATGCCCAGTTTCCACTAGGTACGAACAAGTTGTTCTTGTAACAGGAAACAAAAAGGAAACCAACATTTGGAAAAATGTCCTGCCCTCTTATTAATAAAAATATGCCGGGCAGTGGTGGTGGCGCTCCTTTAATCCCAGCACTTGGGAGTTCAAGGCCAGCCTGCTCTTTAGAGAGTTCTAGGACAGCGAGGGCTACACAGAGAAACCCTGCCTCCCAAAAAAAAAAAAAAAAAAAAAGTACAAGACTATAAAACCAACTTTCTACAAGCTACTGCAGTCATTGAGAGTGAGCCGGGACTACACAGCTAAATCACATGAAACCGGAAACTCAGTGAGACCGTCCAGTGAGAAGTGGAACACCCGAGGCAAAGACGCCAAGAAGGCTCTGAGACGGGCAGAGCGAGGCAGAGCTGTGGGCAAGCGGCTCTGAGTGTCCCAGCCAGTTCTCTTTTCGCCGTTTCACGGCTTCTAGCATAAAGGCAGCCAAAGGTTTCACTTGATCTTGTAAAAACAATCCACTTGCACAGACTGTCCTGATTTGGAATAGAGGGAAAATAGCTGCTCCTAATAATAGCTCAGAGTTCCTGCTTGCTACCACAGAGTAGCTGTCCAGGGGCGTGTCCTCCCAGAGGCACCCTGTACTACAGCAAGGGCAAGGTCAGAGGAGGCATAGCCCCTCAGCCCTGGGATACTCAGACAGGACAGCCGGGGTCTGTAGGTGGGGTTGGGGAGTGGGAAAGTCAGGCCCAGGGCTCTGCCTGTGACCCAGCCCACTGGATCACTGTTAGCCCAGCATCTGCCACACCCTACCCCTGGATCACTGTTACCCCCCACCCTACCCCTGGATCACTGTTACCCCCCACCCTACCCCTGGATCACTGTTACCCCCCACCCTACCCCTGGATCACTGTTACCCCCCACCCTACCCCTGGATTACTGTTACCCCCCCCCACCCTACCCCTGGATCACTGTTATCCCCCACACCCTACCCCTGGATCACTGTTACCCCCCACCCTACCCCTGGATCACTGTTACCCCCCACCCTACCCCTGGATCACTGTTACCCCCCACCCTACCCCTGGATTACTGTTACCCCCCCCCACCCTACCCCTGGATTACTGTTACCCCCCCCCCACCCTACCCCTGGATTACTGTTACCCCCCACCCTACCCCTGGATCACTGTTACCCCACCCCCACCCTACCCCTGGATCACTGTTACCCCCCCCCAACCTACCCCTGGATCACTGTTATCCCCCACACCCTACCCCTGGATCACTGTTACCCCCACACACACCCTACCCCTGGATCACTGTTACCCCCCCCCACACCCTACCCCTGGATCACTGTTACCCCCCCACACCCTACCCCTGGATCACTGTTACCTCCCACCCTACCCCTGGATCACTGTTACCCCCCCACCCTACCCCTGGATCACTGTTACCCCACACCCTACCCCTGGATCACTGTTACCCCACACCCTACCCTGGATCACTGTTACCCCCCCACCCTACCCCTGGATCACTGTTACCCCCCACCCTACCCCTGGATTACTGTTACCCCCCCCACCCTACCCCTGGATCACTGTTACCCCACACCCTACCCCTGGATCACTGTTACCCCCCACACTCTACCCCTGGATCACTGTTACCCCACACCCTACCCCTGGATTACTGTTACCCCCCACCCTACCCCTGGATCACTGTTAACCCACACCCTACCCCTGGATCACTGTTACCCCACACCCTACCCCTGGATCACTGTTACCCCACACCTTACCCCTGAATCACTGTTACCCCACACCCTACCCCTGGATCACTGTTACCCCACACCCTACCCTGGATCACTGTTACCCCCCCACCCTACCCCTGGATCACTGTTACCCCCCACCCTACCCCTGGATTACTGTTACCCCCCCCACCCTACCCCTGGATCACTGTTACCCCACACCCTACCCCTGGATCACTGTTACCCCCCACACTCTACCCCTGGATCACTGTTACCCCACACCCTACCCCTGGATTACTGTTACCCCCCACCCTACCCCTGGATCACTGTTAACCCACACCCTACCCCTGGATCACTGTTACCCCACACCCTACCCCTGGATCACTGTTACCCCACACCTTACCCCTGAATCACTGTTACCCCACACCCTACCCCTGGATCACTGTTACCCCACACCCTACCCCTGGATCACTGTTGCCCCCCACACCCTACCCCTGGATCACTGTTACCCCACCCCCACCCTACCCCTGGATCACTGTTACCTCCCACCCTACCCCTGGATCACTGTTACCCCACACCCTACCCCTGGATCACTGTTACCCCACACCCTACCCCTGGATCACTGTTACCCCCCACACTCTACCCCTGGATCACTGTTACCCCACACTCTACCCCTGGATCACTGTTACCCCACACCCTACCCCTGGATCACTGTTACCCCCCACACTCTACCCCTGGATCACTGTTACCCCACACCCTACCCCTGGATCACTGTTACCCCACACCCTACCCTTGGATCACTGTTACCCCACACTCTACCCCTGGATCACTGTTACCCCACACCCTACCCCTGAATCACTGTTACCCCCCACACTCTACCCCTGGATCACTGTTACCTCACACCCTACCCCTGGATCACTATTACCCCACACCCTACCCCTGGATCACTGTTACCCCCCACACTCTATCCCTGGATCACTGTTACCCCCACACCCTACCCCTGGATCACTGTTACCCCACACCCTACCCCTGGATCACTGTTACCCCCCACACTCTACCCCTGGATCACTGTTACCCCACACTCTACCCCTGGATCACTGTTACCCCACACACCCTACCCCTGGATCACTGTTACCCCCCACACTCTACCCCTGCCTCTGGCTTCCCTCTCTTCCACCCCTGCTTACCATAAGTCAGACCAGTCAGGAGCAGCAGGAACAGGAGGAACCACAGGAAAGTCTTCAGGTTCAGTGGGAAGTGCTTGGACCTCGGGAGGGCAGATAGAAGGCAGACATCAGCATGTGGGATCTGGGCCTCCATGCTCCCCCTGGTCCCTTGGGGCTTTTCTAGAACTCTAAACTATAGAGTTAAAGCATGTACCCTTCAGCTTCCCATAGGACTAGGGCTGGACCAGTCCACTAGAATGTGACCTGTAGGTCCTCAGAGTAGGGAAATTTTGGCTCTGTGTATTTTAAATCTTATTTTTAATTATGTGTATGTATATGTATAGACATTTGTGTAGGTGAGTGTAGATGCTTTCAGAGTCCAAAAGAGGGTATTGTATCCCCTGGAACTGGAGTTACAGATGGCTGTGAGCCACCATGTGGGTGCTGGGAATTGAACTCAGTTCTCTGGAAGATCTACCAGTGCTCTAACCACTGAGCCATCTCTCCAGCCATCCCACACACCCACCACACATATATATATATATTTTTTAATTTTTTTAAAAAAGATTTATTATGTATACAGCATTCTGCCTGCATGTGTCCCTGAAGGCCAGAAGAGGGCACCAGATCTCATTACAGGTGGTTGTGAGCCACCATGTGGTTGCTGGGAACTGAACTCATGACCTTTGGAAGAGCAGTCAGTGCCCTTAACCACTGAGCCATCTCTCCAGCCCCCACACATATATTTCTGAAATAAGGTCTTGATAGGTAGCCCAGGCTGATCTGGACTCCCCATATAGCTCAGGTTGGCTTCAGACTCAGTCCTCCTGACTGATTCTCGATTCTCTCAGGTTCTTTGGTGACTCTCCCTCTTTCCAGCACTAGTCATGCTCCATGACCTGGACTTGGCCACAAGTGCCCTGATCTCCTGGTTCTAGACTTTGTTCTCTGCCCAAGGGATATGGCCCTACACCTCTGTTCTGCTGGTTTGGGAACTTGGGGAATAACCCCACAGCATCCTCAGACAATGTCTCTTCATGGCTTCTGACCATGAGCAGAACTCTGGAATGTGGCGTGTCGTAGGCCTAAGGAGTCAGAACTTTCTATCCCACTTTTGAATTAGTGCCTCACAGCTTGTCAGTGGGAGCAAAGCCAGCCTTCCTCCGAGGATGGGAAGTGGCTGGGCTGGGTGGCACTTGGTTCTTAGGAAGGACCCAGGTGAAGCACAAACCTGTGTTCCAGAGTGTGGCTGGAAGAGTTATTAACTAGGGAGGAAAACCTAACTACACCAAAAGCTACATGTGGACTGGGAACCTTCAGGGAACAGTGGACCACATTCCAGCTCAGATGCTCTGTCAGGCCCTGTGGTACCAGGTCGTTCTGATTCATCATCAAGGCTGGGGTCTCGCTCACCTGGTTAAGACGAAGACGTCCAGAAGGGAGGCAGCAGTCGTCAGACGGTACCAGGTGGTGCCAACCCACCAGTAGAGAAGACCGAAGAGCCGGCCTGAAAAGTGGCCATTAAGCCTAAGACTTGGTCATATTTAACACACACACTACCTTTCCCCATCTGTGTGCCCCCGGCCCAACCCTCGCCAGGCCCCCTTTGTCCCACTCTACAGTGACCCCTTTCCAAGTCCACCTGCCCAGTCTTCCTATCCCCAACCTGCTCTGCAATGGTTCCTGCTCAAACCCGCTAGGGGCTTCCCGCAGCTCTTGGCTTCCAGAGATTATTTCACAGGGAGCCTTCCCGACTCCATCTGGGTGCCCAGTCACACAGGAAGGAGTGTCTGCTGCAGAGTGTGGAAGCAGCCTAGCACGCCGTGAGCACCCACCTGGAAAAGTGACCAGTGTCCAGACAAACGAGCCTGCCCGAGATGCTGCACTCCTTAACCCTGACCCTGAACCATCCTGGTCGGAGTCCGCGTAGCCTGCAGGGAAGAGGAGGAAGCAAACTCAACTCCTCACCATCACGGTGAGCCCCGGATGTGGAACCTGTTTTCTCCTTGGCTGAAGCCTCCCTCCCCCCAGAGCGTCAGACTGGCCCAGCACAGTCAGTCAAGGAATGTTTGTGAGCTGATGAGACGGGAAAACTCCATCTTCTTCCTGGTCCTGGGGACTGAATCTAGGACCTGCGCTCGCTGGAGTACTGTGCCTCTGAGCCACGTCCCCAGACCCTGACATTCTATGTCCCTTCGCAGCCCTCTCCTTCCTGACAATCTCTAGTTCCTTAGAACCAGACAAGAGCATCACTCCTGCACGTAACGGAAATTACTGAGTATTGGCCATGCTTGAGTCCCAGGTTAAACTGCCCAGACACAGTGGTGTGGTTCTGGGTCACTCACAGACTAGTGGAGGAGGAGCCTACAGACACACAAAGTTCTGGGTGAGAGACTGCTTGGGCCAGGAGGGAGCACTTTGGTGTAGATACCCAGTAAGGTGTGCACACGTGTATACACACACACACACACACACACACACACACACACACACACACAAGGTTGCATGCTTGCTTGCTAGGCCAATTCTCTACCACTGACGCTCTACCCCCAGCTCTCAGTGAAGCTGTGAAGTGTCCATGACACGTGAGGTTATCTCACATTGTCAGGGTGCCCCTCCTCCCGGTCCCCTGTAGCCCTAGAATCCACTCACACGGGCTAACGAGGCAGCGCCTACCTGCAAAGTCATCCTCTGAAGAGTAGCCTGAGGAAGAGCCGAAAAAGTCCTCTGAGGCCTTGCTCTCGGTGGCGAGCCCGTTGGCTTTGCTGCTCTCCGAATCACCAGTGCCTCTCCTCCTCCTCCCCCGCAGGTCCCCGCCTGGCAGGGGACAGGGGCTCTGTCAAGCTCCCACAGCCTCCACCTCGGGGGCCTGGGGCTGAGGGGTGCTCCGAGGAGCACCCTCTTGGGAACTCTCAGGTGGGAGGAATTTGAAGACTAGGTCTTAGGAGGGAGATCTGGGGTACTCACTCCAGTACGGCTCACTGTGGAGACGGTCATCCAGGAGGGCACTCCTGGCAAGGGACGCGGCCCGGGGGCTGCCTATGTAGGACTCCCGAACCACAGACTCGCTGTAGTAGGAGGTGTGAGAGTCAGAGGAGGGGCCGAGCTGTGGAGCTGGCGACAGGCGCTTCATGTTGCTAGATTTCCTCTTCAAAGTCCTGTGGGACAGCCATGAGGGGAGAGGTGGGAAAGCGAGCCAACAGCCCTGGCAAGCTCATTTTTTGCGTGGGTAGGCCTTGTTGCCAGGCGACCAACAACCCATCGACTTCTGACTACTTCCCAGCACAGGTACTTAGGTCTCTGCTCCTAGTACCTATCACTGAATCTCACCAGAGGCGGGCGACCTCATCGGTTAGCGACAGAGTCATCATTCAATTCAGGTTTCTAACTTCAAAGCCAAACAAACGTTTTGCCATGCTTTCTAGTGGGACCGGGAGTTTCCACAACCTACTGAAAATCTGGACTAACCTGAACTGGCTTCCCAGACCTAACCAGAGCCTCAGGGGCCTTGTGGCTTGCAGGAGGCAGGATAACAAGGCATTGCTGCCCTGAGTCATGGGCCCGAAGATGGTGAAATGTGAGGTGTGGGCCCGGGGAAGGCGGCTGGACCGCCACGCCCGTCCACAGTAGGACTTGCTGCTGTGAGCCCAGCTTACAGCTCTGGTGTTTCCTGCCTGGCTTTTGTGTGAAGCTGCCTCTCCCCACTTCCTGTTCACTAAACCTGAGGCTGGGTGGCCCCTGCTCACAGTGG
This sequence comes from Peromyscus eremicus, assembly GCF_949786415.1. Classification (NCBI taxonomy): domain Eukaryota; kingdom Metazoa; phylum Chordata; class Mammalia; order Rodentia; family Cricetidae; genus Peromyscus; species Peromyscus eremicus. The sequence goes on along the minus strand of NC_081436.1, from coordinate 23,433,514 downwards.
GCAGAGAAGGCAGCATCCTGGGTCCGCGCATCCTTACAGATGTGAAGAAAGGCAGGACCCTCTTGATCAAACAACACAGGCATCTCATCTCCATCCACGACATCAGGAAGAGCTAGCTGCCTGCCCTGTTCCTACCTGAGAGGACTGTCTTTAAACAGGGTGCTCTGGCTCCCTGCCACGGAGCTGCCACCGCTGCTGCTGCCGCCATCATTGTCATCCTGGGAGTAGCGAGTGAGACGCTGGCTTCGTCTTGACATGATGGGGCAGGGACCCTCCTCCTGAAGAGAGAAACTTGGGGGAGACAGGACAAGATCTAAGGTGTGTGGCTCCCCAGAAGAGACACTGGCACCACCTCACTGCAGAGCAGAGAGACCCTGCACACCCAGGCAATGCAGCCCTGTGATGATGTGTGCATCTCTCTCCGCTCACCCCTGGCTACTACCTGCCTTGGGATTTACTTAGGACTCCGGGGGCCTCCTCCACAGCCCTTCTCACAAGGCTTCCTAGTTTATAGGCTGCTTGTCTTTATCCTCCTTGGCACTGAGGGAGCCAAAATTGGGCCCTGCTCAACCTCTGATGTGGAAGCGGAGACTGCCACCTGACAGGTGCTTTGATCACAGCTTCCTGGGGCGTGCCCTCCAGCCCCTCCCCCCACCGGTGCTTTATTGTCCCCCTAAGATGTCCAGCCTCACACCCATTGCTCCCTTCCATGGGGCACGCTTTCCTTTCCTCCCCTTTAGTCCCAATCATTGGTTCAGGGCCCCATCCCAACTGCAGAAACCCTTCCCTTCTACCTTGTCATGGTGTTCCTATTCTGCAGCCCCTCCGCACACTGTGATGTGACATCTTGGTGTGACAATGACAAATGACTACTGGCTGCCTGCTTCCTTTCCTACTCATTAATGACCCTGGCATAAGCAAGGTGGCCATCATCGCCCTTCTACAAGAGAGGAACCTGAGACACCAGCCTGTAGGGGAGAGCCAGGTCTCTCTGCTGAGACCAGAGAGGCATCAGGGCCTGGACATCTGCATTCCATCAAAACATTTACAAGTTGTCTGGGAAGCGTTACAGCTCCATCTAACAGACACTTGGAACCTCGCTGTAAACTATGTGGTCACTCAGCAGTTACACAACGAATACTGGTTAACGAAGTAATGCAGAAGGTGGAGCTGCTGTGTAGTGTTGCAGTCAGTCTGGCCTATAGGATAGTCACCATCACCCCATGGGGTGGGGTGAAATTGATAAGAAGGCCAAGGTGAAAAGAGCTGGCCAGAGACAGCCTTCCACCACCACGTGAGTGAAGGTAAATAAACCTTTCAGCACTGGAACCCAAATTCAAATCTCAGATTACCAGCACAGGCATCTCCGAGCCTAGGCTGGCAGGAATTACAAAAAAATTATATCCCAACAAGAGTTCCAGGTATTGTGACTTTGTATCGCTTCTGATATTCCTGGTAGACACTGACCTCCCAGTGGTGGGAAACACACTCCAACCCTGACCATAGAAACCAGAAGGTCAGGTTCATCCAGCTAGCAAGACAAGTAGCCTCCTGTCTGGGCTAACTGGCGTCTTCCCAGGTGGGATGCCCCTCTGGCATCCTTCACTCTCTTCAGCAGAGTTGGTAAAGGGACCAACTGGTAGTAGCCAAAGCGGGAAGTTGGCCTAGACCCCGGGTTGTATTCCAGTCCTTATAAGGCAGTTCCACCCATGACTGCCACCCCCACCTGACAGCTACAGATACCCACGCCCTCCTCCTCTTAACCCCTGCTCTGCTGCAGCAGATGAAGCCTTTGCCAGCGGGGAGAAACATTGCAACATGTTTATACAGTACCCACGCTGCTGCTGGCAAGAATCTAAACGTTCTGTGGAGGTGGGGAGGTAGGGTACGGAACGCTTCCAGTGTGCCACCTCCCAGCACTCCCAGAGCTGTGTGGCTCTTATCTTTATTTTTCATGCTCCATCCTGTTGTCACAAAATAGTTTGCCACAGCGGCCATGCAGGTTTCACAAGATGACAAAGGTCTACCCTGTGGGGAACCGCTAAGATAGACACTCCTCTACCCCGCCATCAGTTACAAAACCCTCAAAGAAAACATCCTTCTCCACTTCAGAGCCCTCATTACAACTGAGACTTGGTCCCTATCTTGGGGGGAGTCTTACACGTGACATTTCCACTCCACTTCCCATGGGACACGCAAAGTGCTCCAGGCGCTCACCCCGCTGTCCTGGCTCTAAGTCACACCCCGGCGCGCGATGGCTTTGTTTTGGTTTGGTTGGGTTAAGCTGTTTTGGAACTGAGCTAAGTGGGCCTCTGTCTCTCCTCCCCCCAGAGTTGTGACAGGCGGCGGTGGCGCAGGCTGGGAACTTCCAGTGCCAGGAATCGGTCAGTGGCACTGCCCTGGGCCGGTTTGGGGCGGCTGGGTCTTGGCTGCTCTCCTCCCCGGAGGCTGCTGGGGAAGTCCCGCCTGGGGACAGCGCCCTCCCCGTGACCGCGATGCGTCAGGGCGCCGGCCCGCGGGTGGCCCGGGGCGTGCGCCGCTCGGGGGCTGCTGTGGTCCGGCCTGGCCCGGCGCTTCGGCCGGACGGCGACCCGGGTCAGGCCGGCGCGGGGCCGCGGAAGGCGGGCCCACCCCGTCCCTTACCTTGCGTGGCTCTTCCCGCGTCGGGGTCCCGCGGGCGGCGCCGCGGGCTGGTCCGAGCCGGGCCGGCGGCTGCGACGCGCGCGGAGCGGAGACGCGGGACGGCGCGGGGCCGGTGGGCGGACAATGCGGCCGACGGAGGCCCGCGCTGCGCGAGTGGGGCAGGGCGGCGCGCGCGTGGCCGAGTGTGTATGTGTGCGCCTGTCAGTCAACGCTGACAGCCTGCAGCCCATTGGCCGGGCCCCGCCGGCCCGCCCCGCCCTCCGGCGCCGCCCATTGGCCGGTTTGAACACAAAGGCTCCGGCTCGGCCCGCCCTCCGCGTGGGCTCTGGAGTCCGCGCGTGGGAAGCGGAAGGCGAGTGCGACCTCCAGGCTGGGAGACCCGAGTGTGCTCGCGAGCTCCCCGGCCCACGCGCGCCCGGTGCAGGGGCCCTAAAAGGCTTTTGGTGATGGCGCACACAGGGTGTCGTGGAAATGGCCGGAGGGAAGGGTGCGGGTGGAAAAGTCCCTACGGGGGCTCGCGCGGGAAGGTGGTGTGCGGATGATGTGTCTGCCCATTTTAAAGACAAGGGAACAGGTGCGTGGAGGTTTTCTGTTTCTCTTGTAGAGCCACTCAGAGGTGAAGTTGAGATTAGAAGATTAATACTGTTTTCATCATGAGGTTGATTGTTGGATTCCAGAATGGGCAGGACACCTACTCAGAACGCCCAGAGTTTGTTTGTTTCCTTCTTCTTCTTCTTCTTCTTCTTCTTCTTCTTCTTCTTCTTCTTCTTCTTCTTCTTCTTCCTCTTCCTCCTCCTCCTCCTCCTCCTCCTCCTCTTCCTCCTCCTCCTCCCCCTCCTCCTCCTCTTCTTTATTTATTTGTTTTTGTTTGTTTTTTCCAGACAAGATTTCTCTGTGTAACAGTCCTGGCTGTCCTGGAACTTGCTTTATAGACCAGGCTGCCCTCGAACTCAGAGGTCCCCCTGCTTCTGCCTCCCCGAGTGCTGGAGTTAAAGGCGGGTACCATCATCACCCACCACCGGTGGCTAGAACCCCGGAGTTTCACAGCAGCTTTTCTGCTTTAAGGAAGGCGCCGTCTACAAGAGAAGGTAGGGCTGGTGACACATCCTCCCACTCCCCTCCCCCCCCAGTGAGTACCTGACTCCAGGGGCCTGTGCCCCCACCTCCACCCAAACCTAAAGAGGATGCGGCAGATGCGGCTGGGGACAAACACTTCTGGTGCAATCTCTTCTAGGGAAGATGAGGTCCAATGCCCATCACTCTAAAGAGCCAAGAGGAAAAAAAAAAAAAGAACAAGAAATGGTAACAAAAGCCGATATAAGGGGCTGGAGATGGCTCAGTGGTTAAGGGCACTCACTGACTGCTCTTCCAGAGGACCTGGGTTCAATGCCCAGCATCCACATGGCAGTTCATACCTGTCTGTAACTCCAGTTCCGGGAGATCTGATCCTCACACCAATCACCAATGCACACACAAAAACAAGAAGCGCTAGTATGAGAGGCTAATAGGAGACTGAAGAAACACGAAACCCCTCACGTTGTGTGGGTTCCGCCTCCAGATAAAACCACACCCCCTTTCTAGACTTTCACTGTCCCATCTGGAAATGGGATGCTGCCTGCCCTTACAATATTTTAGGACCACTGTGCTCACTAGTGTTACTTCTGAACAACTTGAGCTGGCTGGGAACTGACTCCTGCGTGAATGTTGACTGGGAGAGAAGACACTGACTAGAAGCAGCCCCCAAGCAGGGGCAGGACTCTCTCAGCTCCCTCTGTTCAGTGCTGGCTCACTCTGATGGAGTCTCTACCTCCCATGCAGAGACTGTTTCCTCGGCTCCCAGGTGCCGGTCTGTGCATTCAGGGCTCATGTCCATGGGCTGGCTGCAGGCAATCTCTCCACATGTTATTGGGTGCTAATCCTGGGTTCTGTGATGGGAACTTCAATGAAAGTGATTAGGGAGTTTAGAGTGAGATGATCCTGGATTATCAGGGGCCTGTGACAAGAATTCTTTTCAGGAAAGGGCAGGGTTAGAGTAGAGGGGGCAGTATGACCTCTGAGGTAGAGATCAAGTGATGAGGCCCAGAGAGTGAAGGAATGCTGTCACCAGACACTGCAAGGGACAAGGAATGGACTCTTCCTAGAGCAAAGACGATAATGTGGCCCTGCCACACACCTTGACTATGGATGGTCTAGTGACAGATCACAGATTTCAAGTCTCCAGATCTGGGTGGGGGGGTGGGGGGGTGGGAATACATTTCTGTTGCTTTATGTCACCGTTTGTAGCCATTTGTCATAGCAACCAGAGGAAATCAATGCCGGGTCTTGGGAAATTCTCATGACAGTCCTGGGACCGTCGCTGTTTCTGACCATTGTCGTGACACCCCTATCAGACCTTCACATTAGTGTCTGCATCGTTTCTGCCTCTTGCCACTCCTCCGTCCCTTCTGGAGAGCTCTGTCATTCTGCCTTCTCCCTGCCACCCCTGGGTCCCCCCACATCTTTGTCTTTTCTCTCTTCCTTCCAACGTTGAGGGGCAGGGACGTGGGTTTGCCCCAAATGGGATAGGATCACAGAGGCTGATGACTAGAGGGACCCCATTCTGACATTTGCCCTGCATGTTTTGCCTCTGGTGATGCATGCCCTCATCTTACAGCTCCGGGGTGGAGCACATGCAGGGGCAGCATGCGCGAGGGCCTGGGTTCCGTCTCCAGATCTAGGAAAATAAAGTTAGATTTCTACATGTGGGTATAAAGGCAATACTCCATTATTATGTGTAATAGTTTTCTTGATTTATAAGAAATCAACACGTACTTGATGTCCTAGTTTGCTTGTGAGTAAAACACTGACTAAAAGCAGCTCAGAGAGGCAAAGGCCTTCTTTGGCTCAATATCCTTATCTTAGTCCATCACTGAGGGACGTCAGAGCAGGCACCCTGAAGGAACGCTGCTTATCGGCATTCTTATACCACCCAGGACTGCCAGGCTAGGGACAGCACCACCCACAGTGGGCCCTCCTGCATCAATTACCAATCAAGAAAATGACCCCACAGACTTGCCTGCAGGCCAGTCTGATGGAGGCAATTCCTCAATCGAGGTCCCCTCTTCCCAAATATGTTTGGGTTTGTGTCAAATTGACAAAAACTAACCAGTGCACTTGATGAAGTCGCCTGCCCTGGAGAATGAGAATCAGAGAGCTCAGTGGTGTGAGCCAGAGATTGAACCCCCCGCCCCCCAACACAGGCTCACAGGACAGCCCCTGGCTACTGGCCCCCCCTTGTCCAGGTGAGTAAGAGAAGGCCCACTGCTGTGGAGTTTGGTGGGACAAGGATAAGGACTCTGCTCCTCTGACCTAGGCCAAGTCCTGCTTGCTCACTCTGTGACCCAGGGCAAGTCACTTAACGTCTCTGAACCATTTTTTTCTTTTCTTTTTTTTTTTTTTTTTTTTTAAAGATTTAGCTATTTATTATAAGCGCCAGAGATGGTTGTGAGCCACCATGTGGGTGCTGGGAGTTGAACTCAGGACCTCTGGAAGAACAGTCAGTGCTCTTAACCACTGAGCCATCTCTCCAGCCCCTTTTTTTTTCCTCTTTTTATAAAACACAAATAATAACAATCATTCTGTTTGCCACACCAAGTGACTTTGTGGCCTTGGAGAAGTTAATGAGGCTTTCTGGACTCTGTTGACGCTCCTGTGAGGTCAAACCAGGAAAGGACAGGCAAAGACTGCAAGGCACAGGCATTATGGGGACAGCCCGGGGCCCTCAGTTTGTCCTTGACCGACAGCCAAGGTTGGGGGCTTCCCTTGTTACACCCCACCTAGTAGTGGAATGAGCTATGTGGCTCTGCCTACCCCATGGCCAGTGACAAGGGCTCAGTACTCTTGTGGGAGGCTCTCTCACTTCCATGCAGCCAAGGCCACCCTCCCCTTCTCGCTGCCAATGTGAGAATGAGCATCCGCCGGCAGTCAGGGTGTTGGCGCCCATCATTTAACCAACACAGGCCAACCTGGCAGGGTGGGGACTTTCATGTCAAGCTTCCTAGCTGCAGGAACACGTTTGGCAGCTACCAGAGGGTGGGAGCTCCTGAGAAACCTGGTGCCCCCAAGTCCCGGAGGCTGTTTCTCCACCTCCTTAGGATCTGATGTGGGATACTGCTGCACCCCGCCCAGCCCTGCCATGGGGCTCCAGGCACCCACAGGCTCTTTCATCCAGCAATTCCAAGAGTCTGTTGGTAGGGGCCAGCCCAGTAAAGCTGTTTTATGGAGGGAGCCTGGAGAGAAAGCGCCATATCCATGTCACAATAGGTCAGGGATGTAGGTCTCAGACTGAGGTGAGTGCACCCAGGCACACGGCAGTTGGCCTAGACTCTTTGGAATGACCATGTCTTCGTCATCTCTGACCCGACGCCCTATTATAGTGCCTGGCTTCTAATAAATGCTCACTAAACACAGCTTCTAGACCTTCAATCACCTGGCTCCCTGGCCCAGCCTTCAGGTGGCTTTGGATGCGGAGTCCCTATGGGTCTCAGTTGCACTCCCAGAGCCTTGCCTATGGCCTCTCCTAAGGCCGGGCCCTGGCTTGGGCTGGGCTGGGACCTGACTTGTCCTTTACCGTTTTCTCTGTTGATGAGATCTTGCCAATCAGTGCCAAGCAGGACAGGGCACTAGCCTGTAGAAATGGTCTAGTGACCAGATCAGTGTATTCCCAGGTATACAAGGAGCCCCATAACCAGGCCCTTAGAACAACTTCAATAGCGCGTGTGTGTGTGTGTGTGTGTGTGTGTGTGTGTGTGTATGTATGTATGTATGTATGTATGTATGTATGTATATATTAAAGTTCTCCCTCCAGGGCTAGGAAGTTGGCTCAGCTGGTAAGAGAGAACACAAGTTTAAGTCTTCAGCACCCACGTAAACCTGCTGATAGTCCCTTACTGGGGAGGCAGAGAGGAGGACCTCTGGGCTTTGCTGCTCAGCCAGCCGAGCTGAGTCCATGGGCTCCAGGCTCACTGAGAGACTGTCTCAAAAAATAAGGTGGAGCAGGGCATGGTGATGCACACTTTTAATCCCAGCACTCAGGAGGCAAAGGAAGAAGGATCTCTGTGAGTTTGCGGCCAACCGGGTCTACAGAGTGAGTTCTAGGCCAGTCAGTTCTAGGCCCACATGGTGAGGCCCAGTATTTAAAAGAAAAAAGTGACGAGTGATAAAGGAAGACATCTATTGTCAACCTCAGGCCTCCACAGGTATGTACACTGAAGTGCTTATGAGTGTGCATGTACATGAGTGGGTACAACACACACACACATACATACACACACAGTTGGTTTATTTATTTATTTATACTGTTTGGGGGCTCACCATCCAGCTCCCAAATAGAGACTTATTCTTACTTATGAATGCCTGGCCTTAGCTTGGTTTGTTTCTAGCCAGCTTTTCTAACTTAAATTACCCCGCTTCTCTTTAACTACATTTTGTCTCTAGGCTTTTTACCTTTCTTTATTCTATATATCTTTTTTCCCTTCTAACTCCGTGTTTGGCTGGGTGGCTGGCCCCAGTGTCCTCCTCTCCTCCTTTTCTTGCCCCTCGCCTAGATTTCTCCTTCTATTTATTCTCTCTGCCTGGCAGCCCCACCTATCCCTCTCCTTCCTTGCTCTTTATTAGACCAATCAGAGCTTTACATTTTTGTTTTTTTAGTAACAGCTTTACAGAGTTAAACAAATACAACATATCTTTGCATAATTAAACAAATATCCCATAGCATAAACAAATGTAGCACATCTTAAACTAATATTCCACAACACACACATGTGCACACACACACACATTTTCCCTCCATAAAAATACTAAAAGTACAAATTACAATCATTTTAACATAAAGGCAAACATACTCCAAACTTGATTACATCCATTTCTTCTGTCTGATGATGATGATGATGATGATACTACTACTAATAATAGTAATAGTAAGTTGTTGTTTCCACAGACCTCTAAAACTTCATGGGTTCTGGCACAATGGCCTACCCACACTTGAAGTATCAAAGGAGCTTCTTTGATACTCCAAATGTAGGTGCCCCAAATGTAGGAGGAGTGGCCAAGGGAGGAAGGGACTACAAGAGGGGACTGTACGTGGAATTTTCTGTCCTGCCTGCCAGTTCCCAAATATCTGACACAGAGGCTTAATATTAATTATAAATGCTTGGCCAATAGCTCGGGCTTTTTTACTAACTCACTCTTACATTTTAATTTAACCCATATTTCTTATTTACATTCTGCCATGTAGTGGTACTTTTATTAGCATGGCATGTTCATCTCCTGTTCCTTCTGCATCTGGCTGGTGACTCCAGACTCTGCCCTTTTTCCTCCCAGCATTCCCTAGTCTGGCTCTGCTGCCTAACCTTATTCTGTTCAGCTATTGGCCAGTCAGCTTCCATATTAGCCAATGAAAGTAATCCATATTTATAGTATGCAAAAAGATTGTTCCACAACATTTCCCCCTTTTTGTCTAATTAAAAAGTAAAGTTTTAACTTTAACATAGTCAAATTATATACAACAAAAACAATTATCAAGTAAGAATTAGTTACAATATCCAATCCATTTGTATTTAGCAAAATTAGAGAAAATATTGTCTATCTTATCTTGGTGAGTCTAAAGTTTTACATCTAATTTACCTTTTTATCATAATTAAGGAAAACTATAATTGTAACTATCTAGTCTTCAACTCCATTAAAGACCCCCAGAAGGATGAAATGTTACCTAATGACAGGGACATCAGGCCACCTGGACAGTCAACCCTAGGTTCTTCTGCAACATTGGGGCATCCAACTCTGGCCTACAGGTCTGGTGTATCTGACAGACAGTTCTGAGAGGCAGGGAATTTTGAAGGACTGTCCTACCTTGTCTTGGCAAAGTTTGGCAATTGTTACCAGCTACAGGAATGTAGTAAGAATTTAGCTGAATATGATAAAGCTATACCTGGAAAATTTAAGGCATTCTTCTGGAGGAACCCAAATGTCAAGGAACATTTGGTATTATTCAGCTTTATTAATATATCAGCTGTCTTCTGCTATGAACTTCATGTGCACTCACAACTTCCCCAAAAACTTATAACAATGTATTTTACCTAGCATCCTAGGCCAAAATGGCAAACAGTCTCCTGAATTAAGGTAAACAACCTTCAGGAGACACAACCTAGGAGACAGTGCATGGCTAGCTTTGTTTCTTGTACAACTGAAGCTCAGACCCTCCTTCCTCTCACAGCCCAAATGGCATCCCAGAGCACTTGACTCAGAACAAAAGGGTTTTTTGCATACCAGGTACAATGTAGCTTTGAGACAGGCTTCCTAGCTCTGAGCAGAGTTACCCCACCCTGCCAGTATATGGCGGCATAGGAAAATAGAGGCAGTTTTATTTTAGTGACTTATAGACTCTTTTACCTAACCACCTGTCAGATTGTAGTTTAAGCACATTTATGATAGACTCGTAACACTTCACCTAACCACTTATAAGATATATTTTGAGCACATAAATTCCCTTTCTGATTTATTCCAGGCCTTATCTGACCCCACCTCCTCTATTCACTCCCCTTTTGGGTTGCAAATGAAGCTGACTCACTGCTCTTGTAGGGAGCTTGGAAGCTTGGCATTGTATTATAAGAGTCAGGCTGCTGGTAAGACAGGGACCAGTTCCAGGAGAAGAAGGGGAAGGAACAAAGATGGAGACAAACCAAGGATGAAGAAGAGTTAGAGTTATGAGAGGACAGGGGGAGAAAGGACAGAGAGGACCTAAGTATAAGTACAGAAGAGAGGCCGGGTGGTGGTGCACACCTTTAATCCCAGCACTCAGGAGGCAGAGCCAGGCTGATCTCTGTGAGTTTGAGGCCAGCCTGGTCTACAGAGCGAGATCCAGGACAGGCTCCAAAGCTACACAGAGAAACCCTGTCATGAAAACACAAATCACAAAACAAAAACAAACAAACAAAAAAAGAACAGAAAAGAATCTGTGTAAAGAGAAAACTGACTCAGAAAAATAAAGAGTATGAACTAAAGAGTTGCATGTACATAGACTCATTCAATATCGTCAAAGATTAGATTATCAGCTGGTCATAGATTCTCCCTGGACCCTGGGAGAGGGCTGTCGAGGGGCTGGACCCCTGTAGGCCCCGATAGGCAGTCACCTCTCTTTGTGTCCTGCTGGTCCAGTTTGGGCAGTATCTGTTAGCAAATGAGGCAAGGGCAGTTTCTTTGCCCACATGGCTAGCTTTTGCCATAAAGAAAACAAATTCCAGGCTGGAGAGATGCTCTCCCAGTGGTCCTGAGTTCAATTCCCAGCAACCACAGGGTGGCTCACAACCATCTGTAATGAGATCTGGTGCCCTCTTCTGGCATGCAGGTATACATGCAGGCAGAACACTGTATACATAATAAATAAATAAATCTTTAAAAAAATTAAAAAAGAAAAAGAAAACAAACTCCATGTGGTTTTTCGATGCCCATCATCTTCTCTGATGCCCATCATCATCATCAGTGCCACCAGGAGCAGACATGTCTCATGTTAAGAAAAGCCTAAGTTATTGAAATATTTTACCTGCCATAGGGGACAGCTCAGTTATAGACAGTTGTGGAAGGAGCAAGCCCACTGAAGATAGCTTGCAGAAGCTCCCTCAGCCCCATCCTGGCCCTGCTGCTGAGACCTCCACCTTGCTCCTTTGTCCCTTTGGTGACTTGGGAGGTCCCAGCATAAGCCAATCCCCTAGCCCCAGCAAATTTCCATTCCCCACCCTCCAGGCTGCAGCTACTTGGCCTCAGTTTTTCTACCAACAGAATGGGGATAGCATTTCCCTCCTTTTCCTCACAGGTGGCTATGGAGACAGAGTGGCAATGTGAAGGTCCTCAGTGCCTTGGAGAGAGAGATCCATGGGGGCTGAGGAGGTTCTGGATTATCTTAACAGTGTTGTTACATGCATGTTCAGCCTGCTTCCCTGAGCAAGGATGAGCATGTGAGAGCCCTGCCTCCCCAGCATCCAACACAGAAGGAGCATTCTACACTAAGCCCCTAGAGTGTTCCCCAAAAAGCACAAAGGGCCAGAGGTCTCCTGTTTATGATGAGGGCATTCCAATCTGGGACCCCAGGAAATTTGTGCCCATCACATCCTCACACTGCCCTTGTTTCCTGCTAGCCTGAGTCTTCCAGGTGTGGGGAGGCTAGGTGGCTGGCCTTTCTGTCACAGAATACCATAGAGCAGGGCTGCAGATGCCAGTGTGGCCATATGTTCAGCCAGTCAGTCCTCTCTGCTAACACCATCTACTCAAGCATGCCCAGGGGACTGTAGACAGCACAGCTCACAGTTGCCATACAAGACCTCCAGGTGGCCAGGGACTCCAGGCTTTGGGGCTCAGTGGCCAGGAGCTACCAGCTGGAGAGGGAGGGCTTACCACTGTTGGAAGGTGCGGGCCTGACATATGTCACTCTTACCCGTCATCTCTCTTTCCCACTGATGGACAAGATCCAGCCATGCAGGCCCCAAGGGTCCTGCAGTCCCTGACCTTTTCCTCCTCTCCTGTTCATCCACAATACTCCAGGCTCCTTTCTTCCCTTTTCTGTCCCCTTCCCACTCTGCTACCCCCCCCCCCCATCCTCTTCTTTGGAGTCTAAGCAGCTTTGCTCTGGGGCCAGGGTGGCTGTGGTTATTCATCAGGAAGGCCCTGCCCTGTTCCAGGACATTCTCCTTAGATCCTAGACCCCCTTCTGCATCCCTCCCCAGACTCAAAACAGTTCCATGGTGAGATCAAATGAGGGCATTGTCTCCCTCTTACCACTCTCCACCTTATTCCTTTGAGGCAGGGTCTCTCCCGGACTCTAGAGTTTGTGCTTCTCAGCTAGTCGGCAGCCAGCAAGCCCCAGCAATCTTCTCCTACACGGCTGGGGTTACTGGCCCACTCCCAAACTATGACCAGTTCGTATTTATTTGTGTATAGAAGTGACTTGTCTTCACACACACCAGATGAGGGGATCAGATCCCGTTACAAATGGCTGTGAGCCACCATGTGGTTGCTGGGAATTGAACTCAGGAAGAGCAGCCCAGTGCTCTTAACTGCAGAGCCAACAGCTCTTATGGGGGTGCTGGGATCCAGTCACAGGTCCTCCTGGTTGCATAGTAAGTACTCTTAACCACTCAGCCATCTCTTTAGCCCAAGGGCCTCATTATTATGCTGTCCTTTTCCTCAACACTCTGGGGCATTTCTACAGCTCCCTAAAGGCCCTCCTTCCTGTCTCCTCCAGCCTTCACGATGCCCTCAAGGGGATCTTCCTTGAGCATAGACTTCATCTAGTCATCACCCCCACCACATACACACATACACACATACACACACACACACACACACACACACAATTCCTTATCATCTGGGATCAAATCTGTGACTTAGAAGGTCCCCTGTGCCCCATTCACTCTCATAGTCTCCCCTCCTTTCTTGGGTCTGGTGAGTTTGGCCCTAACTAGCTAGCTTCCAGGCAGCTGGATCTAGGTAAGATTCCCATCATGTTATGAGAAGACCAGCTTTCTATGGCCAGCCTGTCTGTTCAAACACTGTGCTAGGCACGCACGCTGCCCTCCTGTCTATTGGGAACTTTGGTGTGTGGGCAGAGGGTGACCACATGACCAACCCGCAGTACAAACCCAGGGAAAGTCAGTCCACTGATTGCCCCAGCAGTCAGCAGCTGGGTTGTCACAGCTGGTTTCTGCAAGAGTTATGTGTGTGCTGGGTGACGAGAAGATGCCAGGAAGCTGTGCCCGGGTTCCTTTGTGCCCTAGGCCTGTGCTAACTGTGCCCTCACCGTAAGGTATCACTTCAGTGAGCGACTGTCACTTTACACTGAGCCCTGAGAGCCTCCTGGCGGGTGTGGAACCTGAGTAGTCAAAGTTTCCTTTTTCTAAACTAATATCACTTGCTCTGTGCCTGCTTGGCAAGCCCCGGACAATGCAGCCCTCCCCTCCTGGGCTCTGGCCAGTGGCTGACAGGACACTCTGCTGTTGGCGGGGCCTCCTGAAGCAGAGCCAGAGCAAGGCCCTGCAAACTTGTGCAAACTTGGACAGAGGTGTTTATGAGTTGTAACGGGGATTGCAGAGGAGGTCTCATCTCTTCCCTCAGTCTTGAGGTCTTCTGGCAAGGATTGGGGCAGCTCAGCTGCTCCAGGAGTGTGAGGATAACTGAGTAGTAGAGTGATTAGCCAAACTGGTCTAGAAGAAAATATCAGAGGGGAGGTGGACTTGTCTGGGGGTACGATAGAGGGTTGGGGTGGCCCTGTTAGCTCCAAGGAGCTAGCAAAGCCTGCTAAACTCACCCAGCTAGTGTTCCAGGAAGGGCCACGAGTGCTCAGACCCAGGCTAGTCCAGTGGGAAGCTCATGAGCTATAACTGCAGTGGGCATTTCTTGGTTAAATGCTCACCTCTCAGAGTCATCAGTAACTCCAGTTCCAGGGGATCCTGTGACCTCTGTAGGTACCAGGCACATACAGGGTACACATACATACATGCAGGCAAAACACTCATACACATAAAATTAATAGATCTAATTTCCTTTGTAAATGCTTGTCTTGAGGGCTGAGGGAGCTCTCCACGCCTGGTGCCTCCTTTGACCCTAAGCCTTTCACATTGGTTGTAAGAGAGTGGAGGAGGCTTCTGTTTGTGAAGTAGACCTGGGCCCGTGGTCCTGCTGGGCAGGGGCTGAGAATGCCTGGCCAGTAAAGACACCAGCTGGGCAGTTTGGGCAAGAACCAGGAAGGAGCTGGAAATTCCTGTAGTTATCGTGTTAGACATGCCCTGGCATAGCCTGGTGATGGGAACTCATGCCTTAACCCCAGCAGAGGCAGGCAGCTAGAGAGTTGGAGGCCAGGCTAGTGTACCAGACATTTTCTTTTGGGCCACCAACCAGCTCCCAAATCAGGACACGGAGACATTATTAGTTTTGAATACTTGGCCTTAGCTTAGTTCATTTCTAGCTAGCTCTTTTAACTTAACCTGTTTCTCTTTATCTACCTTTTGCCTTGGAGCTTCTTACTTTTCTTTCTGTGTGTGTGTGTGTGTGTGTGTGTGTGTGTGTGTGTGTGTGTATGTGTGTGTATGTATGTATGTGTGTGTGTATGTATGTATGTATTGTGTATGTATGTATGTATGTATGTATGTATGTATGTCTTACTCTGTGTCTGCTGGCTGGTGGCTGCCTGTCTTCTGGCCCAGAGTGTCTCCCTCATCTCTCCTCTTCCTGTTTGTTGTTCTTTCCTCCCAAGCCTAGATTTCTCCTTTTGTTTATTCTCTTCGCCTGGCAGCCCTGCCTATCCCTCTCTTGCCTAGATATTGGCCATTCAGCTTTTTATTAGACCAATCAGGTGCCTTAGGCAGGCAAGTTGAAACAGTTGTAATACATCGCTACATAATTAGACACACATCCTTCCATCACCAAACAAATGCAGCATAAACAAAAGTAACACACCTTTACACAGTTCAAGTAATACTCGGCAGCATAAACAAATGTAACATGTCTTTGCCTAGTTAAAATAATATTACACAACAGCCTAGTCTACATAATGAGTTCCAGGACAGTCAGAGCTACATAATGAGACTGTCAGCAAGTAAAGGTGCTTGTCACCAAGATTGACTATTTGAGTTGGGTCCCCCGAGCCCACATGGTGGAAGATAAGAACCAACTCCTGCAACTTGTCCTCTGACGGTCACATGCACAGTCAAAATAATATAATAATAATAAAATAATTATTATAAATGATAAAATACTATAAAATAAATAAATAACAAAATTTTAATGAACTTTCCCCAGGTGATTTTAGATTTGTTGACAGTTAAAACTAACCAAGCCAGGGGCTAGAGAGATAGGTTGGTGCTTAAAAACACTGTTCTTATAGAGGATTTGGAGGTTCCATTTCCAGCACCAACGTGGTGGCTCACAACTGCCTGTTCTAGGGGATTTGATGCCTTCTCTGGCCTCCTCAGTCACCAGGCATGCATGTGATGCACGTACATGCATGCAGGCAAAACACCCATACACATACAATAAAAATAAATTTAAAAAGCAACAAACTCTCTGGTGATGGGATGGCCAAACACCCTAAAAAAAAAAAAAAAAAAAAAAAAAAAAAAGCAACAAACTAAGCCAGGCAGTGGCGGCTCATACTTTTAATCCCAGCACTGATCGAGTTCCAGGATAGCCAGGGCTATACAAAGAAACCCTGTCTTGAAAAACCAAAACACAAACAGAAACTAAACAGTCCAGTCATTTCCCAGGAGAATCATAGATTTGGGGGGCTGCTCTGGAGGTGAAACCCCAACCATAAGATGGAGAAGAGCCCAAGGAGGACTGGGAGTTGGGGCTGAGGCAATGGTCCTGCCTGAAGTCCTAAGCCAAGGCACTCATACCCATGTGACCTGTGGGGGTTGTGAAAGCAGCATTTACCCAGACAGCCCAGGATAGCCCCATTCTAGGCAAAGCCAGGCAAAGAACCCACTGAACTTGGGGGTGGGCCCTTGTACCACCAGAAGCTTCCCAATCAGGCTCCATCACTTTGTCACTCAAATGACCTCTTGGGGTTGACCCTGGAGGAAGGTGCTGATGGATTGGGTTTGGTGGCCCTTGGAAATGACCCTCAAGAAGAAGAGAGCGTGTGATGCACGAGTGGGTAGAAGGAGGTGGCTGGGGCTAGGCCAGCCATGTCATTGGATCCCACTGGAGTGTGCCTCTGAAGGGGCTGAACTGGCCCTGTAGGCTCTGAGCACGAAGTGGAGGCTCCGGGGCCTGCCTGGCCTGTAGCTCCAGGGAGCCTGGGGCCAATCTACTAGGCTGCTTATGCCTCAGTACCCATGTAAGCAGAGCATACAGGAAGTGCTCAATAAATGTGAATGAAGAGCCGGGTGGTGGTGGTGCACACCTTTAATCCCAGCACTCGGGAGGCAGAGCCAGGTGGATCTATGTGAGTTCGAGCCCAGCCTGGTCTACAGAGTGAGATCCAGGACAGGCACCAAATTACACAGAGAAACCCTGTCTTGGGGAAAAAAAAAATGTGAATGAAGAGCAGAAGTCAGGTTCTGGCTGACTCAAAATCACTATATCAGCCTGGCAGTGGCTGCACACACCTTTAATCCCAGCACTCAGAAGGCAGAGGCAGGCGGATCTCTGGGAGTTCGAGGCCAGCCTGGTCTACAAAACCAGTTCTAGGGCTGGAGAGATGGCTCAGAGGTTAAGAGCATTGACTGTTCTTCCAGAGGTCCTGAGTTCAATTCCCAGCACCCACATGGTGGCTCACAACCATCTGTAATGAGATCTGGCGCCCTCTTCTGTATACGTAATAAATAAATAAATCTTTAAAAAAAAAAAAAAAAGACAGTTCTAGGATAGCCAGAGCTGTTACACAAATAAACCTTGTCTCGAAAAAACAATCAACCAACAAATAAACAAACCCCAAAACCACTATGCCTTTTTTCTTTTTTGGCCCGAAGAGCCTGAAGAGGTAGCTGGTGCCTGGCACGCTACTCCTCCCAGGATTCTCCAGCAGGCACGGCTAGCCATGTTGTGCCCATGGATGGCCACAAGAGGTCGCCCTGCACCACCAGCAGCAGAAAGCTGAGCAGTAAGTAGATAAGACTTCTCACAGAAAGAGCAGGGTGGCTGGGGCGGGGGGCGGGGGGAGGGGGGGCCTGAAGAATTTACCTACAGGTCTCCTGAGGGATGCAAAGAGGGCCTGCTTATACTTGACAATATGAGCTTCTCTTCTGTCACAGCAGGCCCAGCTGGGTCCAGCCCACCCTGGATGATGTGAAGGCGGAAGGGGGTGGGCTGATGTCCCACAGCACGGACTTGGTTTGGCTCATGTCCTGAAAGTTCTGGGACACAAAGTCCTAGAGCTAGGGTTGGTGCCAGGAACCTTAGCTCTAGGGAGAAATGAAGGGACCAGGCTATGCTGGGTCTTGTGAGCCAGAGTGGAAAGCTGTTGTTATCCAGGGCAATGGGGGACTTTGGGTCTGGGGTTTAAACCCCGCTGAGCCGGCTCAGTGTATAAGTGAAGACTTGAGTGAAGAGGTCACTGCTCTCCCATGCCTGCAGCATGGCTTGCACCTCAGATCCATTTTTGGCTAGCACGGCAGGTTCTTACTAGCCTGGCTCTCTTGTGTTCCCCCTCAGACCCTCAAAGCTGGGAGAAGAGGCCCGTGTTCCCAGTCCCTACTTTGTGGCCCTGCTGCCTTCTAAGACACACTGCCCACTGCTCCAGGTTCCTTCCTCCTGCCCATAACATATGGGTATCACCCAGCCCATCACGACTCTGCCCACTCCCTGCTCATAGCGTCTTTGACTGAAAAGCTGGGATGCTCCTGACTTCCCTAGGGCCTTCTAAATGCCCTCTCTGACATAAACTTCCCAAGTGCTGGGATTACATGTGTGAAGAAGCACACGTGGCCTGCATGTGCATTGTGATGTATGTGAAGCCCTGTGCCAGGCATTGGGAATGCACAGAGCACACAGTCCCAGCACTCCTCAGTCATGGAGTAACTAGGATGCAGCAGGTGCAGATGCCATGGTGGAAGACAAGGCACAGGGGCGCACAGAATGACTGGAGAGGTGTCAACACCACCAGAGGAGGAAGGTAGAGTCTATACCACTCTTGCTGTATTCCTGAGCTATAACACACAGTGAGACCCTCACCCTGAGCCTGCCCCACTCTGGTGTATCACGAGACGTCTTCTGTGAGTTATTTTGTCCATGATGCTAAAGTTCTTATTCAGTCTTCCTGGCCTGCTTCACTGCGCTGTTTTGAGGCTGGAAGGACACACGGCAGGGATGCTGCCTGGCCAGTAGCAAAGCCCCCACATGGGTGCACATGTTGTAGGAGTCTGCCTCAGCTTGAGAGGAAAGGTCAGGGTCTGGTCCCAGCTGTATGTGGCCTCTGTCACTGGTCAGGGGTGTGCATTGGTCACCCTGCCTTTCCTGACTTAGCTTTGCAGAGCTTAGATGTTAAGAGAGGGGTGGAGATAGTGAGCACTTTGCCCCACTCAGCCCAGCCTTCTAGACCCCCCATGCTTTGTGTAGGAATGGAGCCTTAAGCTCCACACCAGCCCTGACCCAAATCCATGAACCCTAGCAATCCACATTGAAGATTCATGGCCACTTCTTCCTGGGCCTCACCGTTCACCTAGGGCAGGAGGGAGATCCTTATGATGCAGATGAGGACACAGAGATGAGAGGAGATTGTTCCAGCTGGCAGCAGCCACCTGAGCAGTTTTGAGCTGGACTCTGGGGTCACAGCTGCCTACATGCATCCTGCTCTGCCCTGTAATCACTGGGTCTGACTTTCACCTGTGAGAGGGTCTTCACCTGTGAGAGGGTCTTCACCTGTGAGAGGGTCTTCACCTGTGAAGGGGTCTTCACCTGTGAGAGGGTCTTCACCTGTGAAGGGGTCTTCACCTGTGAGAGGGTCTTCACCTGTGAAGGGGTCTTCACCTGTGAGAGGGTCTTCACCTGTGAGAGGGTCTTCACCTGTGAGAAAGCCAGCAGCAGCAGCAACCCAGAATGGACAGACGAGTCAAACATGACCCAGTGTACAGCATGCTCAGCACAAAGCCCAGCACATCTGAGTACCCAAGAGTCTAGAGTTCTTATTAATAATAATATAAACCGTCAGCCTTTGGTGGCTTGCTCTCCCCCCACCCCCAACGTCTTTCTAAGGATTGAAGACAGCAGCTGGTGGTGGGAGGTGGTTGCTTTAAATATAAGATGAGGAGAACAAAGGGAAAATAGAACAAGGAGGTGGTTAGTGGCCACACCAACCATCCCCCGCCAAACTTGGGGGAGGGAATCTAGGGTCCAGCCACCAACCAGCCAAAGCAGCCTGTGTGATCCTTGCTGGGATAGGACAATGGGACAATCTTGGTTTGGACCAGTACTCCACCACTGGAGGAGACACTTCCTGCTTGGCTGTAAGGTTGGCCTCTGAGAAGCAGGAAGTAGGTTAAGTGAGGTCCGGGGGTTTCTCTCCCCTTTTTCAACATGAAATATTCACTAGAAGATTCTCTGTAGGTCCCATGAACTTCAAAGGCTGTGCCCCTCCAGCTGCCCACCCTCCGGGGTTGCCATGGAGCCCATGACCAAGTCCATAGCCTCCACCTCATTAGGCCAGTCCCTTAGTGCCCTCCACTCTTGGAGCCTGTGGTTCTTGGTCTTTGCGGTGCCCAGGGGGCACTGGGATGCCATTCTCTGAGCTAGCTGGGATCAGTGTCATCAGGCTTCCAGGCAAAGTATTGGCACTTGGCTTCCAACTGTGTGTGAGAAGGCTTTCCATTTCCCCTTGAAGACTTGACTCTTGCTGGTGCAGGAGGGGTGGGGGGCAAGGTGTTCTCTGTACTACAGATGGCAGTAGAGAGCCACAACACAGGTGGATGTGCCTCCTCTGAGGGCAGAAGTAGCAAGGCAATAAGTGAGCCAAAGCCATACCCGGAATGTAGAGCCCCTCAGCAGGGAAGAGGTAAAAAGGAGGGCCCAGGAGGAAGCAGGTGCCAGGACGACAACCAGCCTGGCAGCCTAGGCTGGATCCTGGCTGGAGTTGCTGAAAAGATTTTGCACCCCAATAAGCCTCTCCACTGACACAGCAATCCAAATCAGACCAAATCAGATCGAATTAGAAAAAGCCCCGGTTTAATGGGTAAAGCATTCCCTGGTGATTTTCCAGCCCCCCCAGAGAGGAGACAGGGACAAGAGACCGAAAAACCACATGTCTGTTTTCTGGGATGCAGTTTAAATACCCTGGGGGAGTGATCTTGAGCATCTCTGGGGGGAGGAGCCATGTTTGGCGGGACTTTCTGAGGGGCAGGGTCTGGGCAGAGAGGTGGGGCTTCCACCAGAACATTCTAGACTCTTTGGGTATATGGGTGCCAGGGTGCCAGGGGCTGAGGTGGGGCTTCCACCTGAACAGTTGCTTCCTGGCTAGATCGTGGGCTAGCTATTCATTCTCCAAGCCTTAGTTTCTCTACTTGTAAATGACGGCGATTCCTACCTCAAAGGTGTGCTGAGGATTACATGGTATGTCATGCAAGGGAGGAAGCCCAGGGGCTGTCTGGTGGGGGACTTTCACAGAGAAAGAACCTTCCCTCAGAAAGTGCTAAGGCCCAGTTGGCTGCGACCTCTGCAGGGAGCCAGCCCCAGCTTCCCTCCAGCCTCCCTGAGGCAGTGAGTTGTTAAGATTTCTAAGCCCCCCCTTCTCCTGGCCAAGAACCTCCTCAGTGTGCCGGTCCTCGTTCCCAGGTCTATAGTCCACTTGCCCGGCCACTGGCCAGCAAAGCCACTGTGCTCTCTGTGGTCATGCCATTCTCTTCTTCGGCTGGCAGCCACCCCAAGGGGAAGGTCTGGGTGACCATGATGGGGTGGACCACAGATGCTGAAGAAAGAAGAGTTCCTGTAATCAAGAAAAGGACCCCCTGGGGACAAATCCTGGAGATTTATGGCAGAGATTTTAGCAGAGGAGGTCATGGTCAGCTGGACAAAACAGGCCTTTAAGAAATAGACCTGAGCCGGGCGGTGGTGGCACACACCTTTAACTCCAGCACTCAGGAGGCAGAGGCAGGTGGATCTCTATGAGTTGGAGGCCAGCCTGGTTTACAGAGTGAGTTCCATGGCAGTCAGGGTGGTTTCACAGAGGAACAAAAAAACAGAGTAAAAAAAAAAAGAAAGAAAGAAAGAGAGAGAGAGAGAGAGAGAGAAAGAAAGAAAGAAAAAAAAAAAAAAGAAAAGTAAGAAACAGACCAGAGGGCCTGGCAAGACATTGGCTCAGTACTTGGAAGCAATGGTTGGTCTTCTAGAGGACAGAGTTTGGTTCCCAGTGTCCACAGGATGGCTAACAAACATCTGTTTGGGGGATCTGACACACATACACACATGCCAGCCAACCACCCATATATAGAGAGAATAAGATAAATATCTAAAAAAATGAAGACACAAATAGACCTGAAAAGAACTTGCCAGAGACGCCTGTCAAAGCAGAGACATTCACGAAATGGCTAAAGGAGTCGCGTGTGGTGGCACCCACCAGTCATGCAAACACCTGGGAGTTACAGGCAGGAGGATGAGGAGTTCAAGGCCAGACTGGGCTACAAGAGAAAGAAAAACAAAGGCACTTGCCACTAAGCCTGACCTAAGTTTGGTCCCTGAACTCACGTGGTCAAAGGAGAGAACTGTGGTGATGTATTGTGTACCCTAACAAAATGTTCCTGAAGATCAGAGAACAGAGCAAGCCACTAGACTAAACATAGAGGCCGACAGTGGTGGCACACACCTTTAATCCCAGCACTCAGGAGGCAGAAGCAGGCGGATCTCTGTGAGTTTGGGGTTCAAGGTGTGTACTACCACCTCCTGTTGCTCGAATCTTAAATCGGTCTTTAGGATTCTTAAATCGAATCTTAAATCTGTTAGATATTGGGGTGAAAGCTGAAAGATCAGAGAAGCAGAGCAAGCCACAGCCACCACCTCTTACCTCACCAACTCCTCAGCCTGACAGAGCTCCAGCCAATAAGCCTCTAGCCGAAAGGGACGCTTCTGCCAAAAATCCTTTAGTCCCTGTCTCCTCACGCCTTCTATACCTTTCTCTGCCCAGCCATGTCATTTCTTGTCTCAACCTTCCTAGTGCTGGGATTAAAGGTGTGTGACTCCCAAGTACTGGGATTAAAGGTGTGTGCCACCACTGCTTGGCTGTTTCTCTCCTAGACTAAATTAATCTCATGTAGTCCAGGGTGGCTTTTTTTTTTTTTTTTTTAAGATTTATTTATTACTTATACAGCATATATGACTGAAGGCCAGAAGAGGGCACCAGATCTCATTACAGATGGTTGTGAGCCACCATGTGGTTGCTGGGAATTGAACTCAGGACCTCTGGAAGAGCAGTCAGTGCTCTTAACCTCTGAGCCATCTCTCCAGCCCCCCCAGGGTGGCTTTGAACTCACAGAGATCCACATGGATCTCTGCCTCCCGAGTGCTAGGATTAAAGACGTGTGCCACCACTGCCTGCCTTCTATGTTTAATCTAGTGGCTTGTTCTGTTCTCTGATCTTCAGGTAAATTTTCTTAAGGTACACAATATATCACCACACAGAACTGATTTCCATGAGTTGTTCACTGAATGCCACACTCCTCACTCCCCTCCCGCATGCACACACATGCACATACCCACCCTCCCCACATACATGCTACACACACACACACACACACACACACACACACACACAATGGGTGAAGGAAGTTGAGGAAAACCTAGCAGTGATGATAATGAAGACGAGAATACTGACGTAGTGTGTTTGAAGACTGCTAGTGTTGAGAGGTCAAACTGGGATGTTGGACAGGGAACATGACATTGATGTTCATGCCATTGGAAAGGTTTAGGGAGATGGCTCAGTAGTTAAAAGTGTTTGCTGCTCTCCCAAGGTTGCTTTTTAGCATCTCTATCAGGCAGCTCTAACCACCTGTAATCCCAGCTGCAGGGGAGCTGGTGCCCTCTTCTGGACTTTGCTGCACCTGCACTCACACATGCATATACCCACACACAGACCTTCTTTGGTGTTTGTTTGGGTTTTTTTTTCTTTTTTTGAAACAACAGGCTCTCTTTATTTACATAGATAATGTCTGCCAATACCTCACTCCCTGTGATTACAGTGTTTCAAGTGAAAATGGTATGTAAAAACAGCATTTGGTTGAGTTACACTCCTCCCATGGCACAGAATTTTTTGTTTTGTTTTGTTTTTTGTTTTTCAAGACAGGGTTTCTCCACACAGCCCTTCTTATGTGCACATAATTAAACATAAAATACATTTTTAAACGCATCCTGTGGGGCTGGAGAGATGGCTCAGTGGTTAAGAGCACTGGCTGCCTTTCCAAAGCACCCAGGTTTAATTCTTAGCACCCACATGGCGGCTCACAACTGTCTGTTGTTGTGGAATATTATTTTAACTATGCAAAGATGTGTTACATGTGTTTTATTTATTTTTATTTTATGTGCAGTGGTGTTTTGTCCACATGTATATTTGTGTGAGGGTGCCAGATCCCCTGGAACAAGAATTATAGACAGTTGTAAGCTGCCATGTGGGTGTTGGGAATTGAACCTGGGTCCTCAGGAAGAGCAGGCAGTGCTCTTAACCTCTCAGCCATCTCTTCTGCCTGTGTTACATTTGTTTATGCTGCAGAATATTACTTGAACTGTATAAAGGTGTGTTGCTTTTGTTTATGCTGCATTTGTTTAAAGATGTTAGGCTGTGTGTTTAATTATGTAAAGGTGTGTTGCATCTGTTTCATCTTGCCTGCCTAAGGCACCTGATTGATTTAATAAAAAAGCTGAACATCCAATAGCTAGGCAGGAGAAAGGATAGGTGGGACTAGTAGGCAGAAAGAATAAATAGGAAAAGAAATCTAGGCTCAAGAGAAGATGGGAAAGAACAAGAGGAGGAGAGATCAAGGGACACACCCATAGCAAGAAGCAGGCAGGTGCCAGACAGACAGACATGAGAAGCAGAAAGCAAGATATATAGAAGTAAGAAAGGTAAAAAGCCCTGAGGCAAAAGGTAGATAAAGACAAACAGGTTAATTTAAGTTAAAAGAGCTACCCAGAAATGAGCCTAAGCTAAGCCATGTAGTGGCATTTGCTTGGGCTATATGGCCCAAAGGAGGCGGTGCTTCCTGCCATTGTATGTGACCTCTTATAAGGCTGAGCATTCAAAACCAATAATGTCTCTGTGTCATGATTTGGGAGCTGGTTGGTAACCCAAAAGCAAAAGGCTGTAACTCCAGTTGTAGGGGATCTGTTGCCCTCACACAGATATGCAAAGCAGACAGAACACCAATGTACATAAAATAAAAATTAAAAAAAAGAGGACCCCATGACCTAACTATACAGCATCATGGATAGATTTGTCTCTATGAACCAGAAGTACAATGGGTGTGTGCAAAAACTAAAATGGCTTAACACCATACCATGTAAGTGTCTGTGTGGACAGTCTGTAAGAAAGCCAGAAGAGACACCTGGGCAATCCAGGCACCTGTTGCTGCGAGCCACGGGAATGTAGTAGAAATTCAGCTATATATGGTAAAGCTATACCTGGAAGAATCAAGGAATTCTTTCAGAGGAAAAAAACAAATCTCAAGGCGTATTTGGTGTTATTTGACTTTAATATAACAACTGTTTCCTTCTATGAATTTCATGTGTGCTCTCATACTATCAATGTATTTATCTGAAATACCTCTCAAGCATCCTAGGCCAAAACAGCAGACAGAATAAGCTTTTATGACTAGCTGCTGGTAAAGGTAAACACCCTATGGAGACACTGCCTGTCCCCTAGGCCTAGGAGTTAGAGGCATAGTTTTGTTTCTTGTGTAAATAAAGCTCAGGCCTTCTTTTCTCTCACAGCTCAAGTGGCATTCCAGAGCAATTGACTCAGAACAAAAGGGTTTTTGCATACCAGGTACAATGTAGATATGAGACAGGCTTCCTAACTCCGAGCAAAGTTACCCCGCCCTGCCAGTATACTGCGACATAGAAATAGAGAGGCAGTTGCATTTTAGTGACTTACAGACTCTTTTACCTAACTACCTGTAAGATTGTAGTTTGAGCACATTTATGATAGACTCGTAATGTTTCACCTAACCACTTATATTTTATTATATTATAAAGCACATAAATTCCTTTTCTGACTTATTCCAGGCCTTATATAACCCTACCTCCTCTATTCACTCCCCTTTTTGGGTTGCAAATGAAGCTGACTCACTGCTCTTGTAGGGACCTTGGAAGCCTTGCATTTGGATTGGAGGAGAGTTACTGATGCAAGGTGGCAGATGGGGTCTGGGAGAGGAATAGGAAGGGACCAAGATGGAGAGAAATGATGATGAAGATGAGGATGAGGCAAAGAGAGCTTAGTAAGAACTAGGATAGGACAGGAGGAAAGGGGGCAGAGAGGAGCTAAGCATTAGAGCAGAAAAGAAGCTGTGTAGAGAGAGAACTGACTCAGAAGAATAAAGTGTATAGATTGAAGAGTTTCATGTACATAGATTTATTAGTAAACCTCTCAGATTAATCCACTGCTGGTAGCTTCTTTTCTGGAACTCTGGGTGAAGGCTATCAAGGGGCTGGACCCCAATAGTTTTCGATAACCTGTGAGGAGAGGCAGCTTCCTCGGTGACAGACATTTCTTCTGGAAAAGCTAGTGGCAGACACAATTGGATCACACTTCTATAGTTATGAGTATAAAGGTTTGACATTCATTCTTCTTTAGATTTGGGGTTCTGACTTCTGCTGATGTAACTGGTTCCTTTTCCAAATGCTGCATCCTATTTAACCTGATACAGTCCTTGGAGCCTGGTGGACCTTGTTAGGTGCTGATGTTGTACAGAGATGTTCAGTTGAAGGTAAACACAAATCCAATTGCAATGACCATATCCAGCTGTCAAGAAACAGGTCTTTTGGTGATTTCTCTCTGCTCCCTTCAAACTGGCATCTAGTAGTTGTTTTTGTGCTGAGGTGACCTGGGGTATCTGACTGAGAAGCAAACATGATCATGATGTACTGTGTGTGTGTGTGTGCCAGAGGCTGACATTGTGTGTCTCCCTCAATTGCTCTCCACCTTATTACATTTTTGCTAATTTATGCTGGGTGCATGCCACAGAGTCTGTACAGAGGTCAAGGACAACTTAATGTAGAGATGATTGTCTCTTACCACCATGTGGGTCCTACAGATTGAGCTCAGGTCATCAGGCTTGGCTGCAGGCCACTCTACCTACTCAGCCATTGAACCTACCTCCACCTTATTGTTTGGGACAATGCACATTAGGGTCCCTGAAATTTGCTAATATGGCTAGACTGGGTGGCCAGGGAGACCCCGGGGTCCTCCTGTCTTGGCCCCTCCAGCTCAGGGGTTACAGGTGCATGCTGCCACAGCTGGCCTTATACCCAGGTTCTGGAGCTCAAGCCGGGTCCTCAGGCTTCTGCAGCCAGCACTTTTCTGAGCCTCCTCCCCACTGCTGGCCCTGTCTATTGAAGAGGAGGGTTTGCAACTTGGAAACCGTGGCTTTTCAGTTGCCTGGCACTATAGTTTTGGAGTCACGTGTGTCGCATGTTAGCTGAGCCGTGGAAGCAATGATAATACTTCTTTGTGTGCAGAAATAATTCATCTTTTCTGTGCATCCAGTGCCTGTCTTGTACTGAACAAAAGCTGAGGTTGGGGGTGTGTTAGTTTCATTCCTGTTGCCATGATAAAATATCCTGAAAAAATTTTAGGGGACAAAGTGTTGCAGGATACTTTGACCATACCGTGGCACTCCAAGACTATCAATAAAGTTTACCTTGAATCAGGGGGTGGAGTCGGCAACTAGGTGACCGCGATTGGCCATGGAGAAGCCAGCAATTTGGATAATGATGCACAGGAAGGAAAGGGCAGGGACTGGGGTTTGGCTGGTCTTTTTGGTTTGGGGACAAGTGAAGAGACATACCTCTTGGTGGGTCTCCAGCCAAAAAGCAAGGTCAGCTGGCGCTTCTGGGCTTCTCTGATCTAGCAGGTTCCCCCACACACCTGACTCCTGAGTCTTGGTTGGTGAATAACGATAGAGATTTAGTTTAAACCTACAGCAGCAGTACAGGAATGTAGACCAGAAGGCCCTCCAGGCCGAAGCCTGAGTGACCCTGGGGCCACAGATGACAATTAAAATATTAGTAGATTCATGTGCAGCCACTAAGCCAACAGAAAAACACCAAGAAAGGTTGATTTTAGGTCTGAATTCCAGGTTCTAGTCACTGTGGGGAGGTCACAGTGAGCTCGAAGCAACCAGTCATACGACATCCACACTTGAGAGCAGACATGCTTGCCTGCCTGAGCTTTGCTTGGTTTCCCCCAGGCTTATACAGTTCAGGACCCCTTTCCTAGACTGGGCCCCCCACAGCGGGCTGGGTCTTCCCACATCAACTAACTTGAGACAGCCTTCCACAGACACGCCACAGGCCTTCCCAGTGCAGACAGTCCCTCACTGAGACTCTTCCCAGGTGGTTCCAGGTTATGTTGACAAAGCTGACCATCAGGGTGTCATTAAGAAGTAAACCATGATTTTGTGTGGGGGAAACAGGGAGGGGGCACTTGATTTTCAGCTATAACAACATCTTTTTAGCTTTTACCCTTAAACTATAATTATGTTTCCACATGCTGTGAAGAAAAAGAAAGAGGAAGAGGAGGAGGAGGAGGAGGAAGTGGAGGAGGGGGAGGAGGAAGAGGAGGAGGGGAGGGAGGACTGCCCAGAGAAGTACCCTGCTATGGTGCCCTATTACCTACCTGCCTAACAGTGGCACACAACCTCTGGAGTCGTGCCCACTCTACAGACAAGGCTGCTGAGGCCTAGAACACAACAGAGGGACCGGATCTGGGGACCATGGAGCCCATCATCCCAGCCACTGCTCCACGCTGGCTGCTGCTGAGCCAGCCTCACTGGCCAGCACCCACGTGCGGCAGATTAAGGGAAGAACAGGTGCAGGGCAGGCTTTGAACAGCCACAGCTATTCCAGGCTGGGGCCCCCTCACCGCCTCCTGCACCATCCCACCTGGTCACCCCTGCCAGTCCCACGCACGGGGCTGCCCATCTCTCTGGCAGCAAGCTCTCCCACGCAGTTCAGGAGGGCTAGTTCCTGCTCCTCCCATCTGCCCAGATGCCTCGGGTGACACTTCTCTAGGCCTGTGCATGTACACCCGTGCACAAGCACACTCCGCCCTCTCCAGGAGCACTGGTCTGTGCCATCACTGTCCAGTGGATCTGATGGAAATCTGCTACAAGTGGACACGCAGGCCGAGTGCGGCAGAGCAGAGCCCTTGTTCTGGGAAACTTCAATACACCACAGACTAAGTTTAGTTTTCAGTCATTTTAATTGTAAAAACCAAGACGTTTATATAAATAAGACCGCTGTGTAAAATATGATTCACCCTTCTACTAAAACCCTTCTCCCCACACTCAAAAAGAATCTAGAAAAGCCAGCAAGGTAAGAAGTACAAATAGCATGCGGTCCCTGATGAAGTCCCTGGCAGGCCAGGTTTCCCTGCTAACGGGGCCTCACGGTGAGAGCACTCCTGGCCCAGGTGTCTCACCGGGGTTCAGCAACATCTTGAGAACTTGCTCTACACCATGGCCCTAGCTCTCAGCCATGCAGCTGATCTGATGGAGGTGGTATGAAAGGTTTGGGTGGCCCGGGCTGGGAGAAGGGGACGGGAAGACTGTGTGATCCTCATGCCAAAGCCAGAACTGTGAACTGCTGGTCCAGTAAGATGGTTGTCTGTTCAGCCCTGGGTTAGGCTGGGGAAGGGGAGAGGAGACCCCTACCACAATGACAAGGAGAGGAATGCTCTGTGTCTTATGAGAGGCGAGGCCCTTTCTGAGGTTGCTGCCACATAGTCACTAATGACAAGGGCAGTAGATATTTCCCAGCAGTCCTGGGGGCAGAAGGGCTTTGGGGCTCCTGGGATGAAAGGTGGGACCAGTCCATTCCAAGGAGAAAAATCCCATGACCTCACCCCTTCACCTGTCACACCATCCCACCCCTCACGTACACACAGCTCAGGACTCAGAGGGAGACAGTGGAGAGCCTGGGAGAGGCGATGTTACTAACTCACACATTGGGTGTGGCTCAGGAAACCGGTACACAAGGACAAAGGAAAAGACTGAACTCCCACACAAGAGCCAGGCTCTGCCTAGGGCCGCCCCCCAGCCCCGAGGAGAAGCGGAAGAGCTGCTGGGTGGTGTCAGGAGCACTTCCACACACACACAGCCAGGGTTCCCCCGAAGTACAGGTAGAGGAGGTTCTTCACCTCATGGGTGATCTCGAACCCAAAACCCTCGCCGATCACCACATGCCAGGAAGAGCCGAACTTCTTGTCCATTGTCTCTTTGATCATCTTTGCGGCACTCTGGAAGGGAGAAGGTGCCAATCAGGGGCAGTGACAGGTACAATTCAGTTCCCACACCGGGAAGGAGAAGCTGAGCACTGCACTCTTGGCAGAAAATGGCTGCCTCCTCAGCCTGCCTTCAGTCTGCCGGCAAGATCACCACAGAGGGCTCTGCACAGCACCTCCTGCAGGGCTACCGGAACAGCACCTGCCCCTCATCAGGAAGGACCCGGTGACAGGAAGAGAGGGGGTTTGAGAAAGCCTAGGCTGAAGGTTGTTGGCTCTGTCACTCTGGGTTCCAGAGCAGCACCCTCAGCTGTGGACCAGGAAAACGGGGCCCAAGGCTGTTGTGGAGACCAGAGGAAATAACGAGTGGGGATGCTCAGTGCGAGGGCACAACACGGGCCCTGAGGGGTGCCCTGAGGGGCCGCTCGTTACCAGCAAGTGTGGCAGGTCCCAGAAAGACCCCAGTCACAGCAATGGCATTCCACTTCCCATGTCGGCTCTTTCCAAAGCTTCCCTCAGCATGAAGAGGTTTAGGGACACTGAGCACGTGTCCCCATTACCTCAGTAGCTCAGGAAAGAGGCACCACCCCTAGCCCCCAGACTAGGGCTCTGGGTTCAGAGCTGAGAAACGGCTTGTCTTGAGAACACAGTGAGGGAGGGTTGCAGATGGGATGTGGCCACACTACCACCCTCTTTCTCCCCACAGCCTCATGAATGGCACTGCTGGGCTGATACCTGTGGCCGAGCTGGGACTCCACCCTTTCTGAATGG
This sequence comes from Peromyscus eremicus, assembly GCF_949786415.1. Taxonomy (NCBI): domain Eukaryota; kingdom Metazoa; phylum Chordata; class Mammalia; order Rodentia; family Cricetidae; genus Peromyscus; species Peromyscus eremicus. The sequence goes on along the minus strand of NC_081436.1, from coordinate 23,403,159 downwards.
ATGGATGAATTCATGGATGAATGCCTGGCAGGCCTCTGCTCATAGCTGAGATGGAGCCCAGAAAGATGCCCTAGCCAATAATCCACTTGGGGAGTTTGGGGGGCAGAGGTGGTATGGAGACCTTGCTGGCTTCCCTCCCTCTGGGGCTGGGTGTGGCCCTTGGTACCCTGGCTAGAGCCAACCTCGTCTGTCACTGGCCTTCAGAACAGTGACCACTCTCAAGCAAGGCTCTAGCTGTGTCTGGCAGGCCTCTGGAGCTGGCTACAGGGCTTTGGAGGCACCTTACTATCACACACAGGGTCACCAGAGACACGAGGGGCCGCCTGAACTGATGGCAATACCTCGTTGTTGTTGGAGAATTTCTCACAGGCTGTGACACAAAGCTCCATGGTCTCCACTCGCATCTCCTCTGGCATGTCCGAGTGCTAGAGACAGGGCAGGGTGACAAACAGAGAGACGCTTAGCCCGCCACCCAGCCCTCCTGGCCAGCCTCTCGGTCTTCAGCTTAAGGCACGAACACTAGGTGGCTTCCCTGGCCCAGTCCTGGGCCAGTGACTTCTCCCTGACTGGGGCCTACAGTTGGGGTGGAGCGTGTGATGGTAACGGGCCACATGTTCTGGGCCGCGCCCCTCTGCAAGGGTCCATGTTCCCACCAAGGACCATTCCCGGGAGCCCCCGCTCCCTCCTGCTCCTTGGCTCCTTTCTCAGGCATTTGCCAGGTTCCTCCTCCCGGATGGAGGCCAGGGCCTGTCTTCATCCTCTGCAGCCAAGTCCTTCCACACAGCCGTGCCTTCCACAGGGGCGGGTTCCATGTCTTCATGCCATCCTTGGGCTCTAGACTTCCATGCCCCACTGCCCAGGTGAACCTCACTCGGCTGGCTGTCTCAAATATCTCCCCGTTTCCCCTCAAACCTGCTCTGATTACAGTTTCACTTTCTTGGGGACAAGGACTTTTCCTTAACTCTGGCCCATCCTTGACTGTCTTCCCCTGGCATCCAGACCCCACCCAGTGAACAGCTTGGCCAGGGCCAACCTCACACCTCCACTCCAGGGCTTGACCACTGCCAGGCAATGACTCTCTTAGCGCTCTCCTCTGAGTCCACTCTCCTAACTACAGCAAGAGTGCTTTTCTTTTTCTTTTGTTTGTTTGTTTGTTTGTTTGTTTCTTTCTTTCTTTCCTTGGTTTTTTCGAGACAGGGTTTCTCTGTGTAGTTTTGTGCCTTTCCTGGAACTTGCTTTATAGACCAGGCTGTCCTCGAACTCACAGAGATCCGCCTGCCTCTGCCTCCCGGGTGCTGAGATTAAAGGCTTGCGCCATCACTGCCGGCTTTTCTAATGACTTGAGACAATGTCACCTACAACTTCTGCCCCTCACTGCTCCTTGGACCTCCAGACAGACCCCCCTTCCTCACTGTGTTCCTCATGTGGCTGCCAGCCAGGCCTGCACAGACTAACCTCACCATCACTCTGACCCTCCCATCTGCCACTCCTCAAGGGCTCCAGCCAGCCATGTTGATGAGGCCAAACTCGCCCCACTCAGCCTCCAGTGCCTGCTGCTTCTCTGAGGGGCAGAGGCTTCTCAGGTTCGTTCAAGGTCTGCACCTAACTTGATGAGGGTCACTGATCTGACTTCCTCCAGGAGTTGGCCTCTGCACCAGCTCAGCTCTTCTGTACAGCACGGATTGCCTGCCACTGTCCTTTGCACAGGCCAGAGCATCACCTGCCTTGTTCACCACCAGCTCCACAGTACCTAGACCACGCTTGGCACAGAGCGGGCGGCCTGAACATAACTTGGTGAATGAAGGAATGGATGAAGGAATGAGACACTGGGACTGTTAGATGTTTGGGTTGGAGCCAGCGCGGCCCTTTCCTCTCACTGTAAGCCCCGCCCACCTGCAGGCTGTGGGGCCTGCTGGCCACTCTCCTCCTCCCCAGGCTTACCCTGACCAAGGGGAAGGTCTGCAGTCGCTTATAGTCAGCCTCCTCTTTCTTCCCTTCTGTCTCTCCCATGATCCTCCCAGTGTGACCTCAGGAGGAGAGAGTGGGGCTTTCAGGAGGCGCTGGGCCCAGCAGTCACAGCGCCCAGGAGGCTCGGGAAGTAGGCCTTGCCAACTTGGCGGGAGCAGAAAATGTCTTTCCCCGAGGGGTGCTGCAAAGAACAGGAAAAGCAGGAGGGAAGAGTTGGCTTCCAAACCACACATCACAAATTAGAAATGTCTCAGTGACAATCTGACACCTCCCCATCTCAACGCCTCTGCCTCCTTTCCCAAATGGCCAGCAAGTCTGCAGACGGAGGGTGAGTCAACCCGAGACGCTGCAAGAACACACTGTCATTGTCAAGACAGATACTGACTGTGGGCCACGCCAAGGATGGAGTCCAGAGCTACCAATTAGCAAGGACAGTTTCTGAGTGCCGATGACTGTTTGTCTGGTACTGAGGAAGCCACACGCACCGGTGACCACTGACAATTTGTTACCGGGGTCCCTCTGCAGAATAGCGACAGTGTTGTGTGGTGGCTTTCCTGGCCCACGGGGTGCCTTGATGGTCCCTGCCTCCTCTCCCAGAGCCACTAGTTGGTCTAGGAGCTGGAAGGCCCAGGCGCTGGTACCAGTTCAGTCACTAACCAGCAGCACAGCCCGGGGCAAAGGAGTTCTCATCAGTGACTGGGCCATACCCACAGCAGGGGACTCAATGAGACTAGGCACATGGAGCAGCACACAGTGCCCGGAATGTGGGCATCACTTGATCAGTGGCTGTCTCCCCTTCCTCTGGCTCACAGGGCACTCAGTGAGGGTATAGTAGGTCTAGGCCTTTTTTTTTTTTTCTTTTCTTTTCTTTTTTTTTTTTTTGAGACAGGCTTTCTAGACTCTTAAATGCATAGCAGATCTAGGCAGAGCTTTTCACAAACAGATGGACTGCAGTCTAAATGACCACCAGCCCTGCAGAAGTCAGGATGCTTCTTCATCCCAGTTTCGTGTACCCTAGAATGAAATCAAAGGGCTTCCTCTCTCAGAGGAACTAACATGATGATGATGAACCTTTCTAGAAATTTACACAGACAAATGAAGCCACATATCAGGGCAGCATTTTTTGTTGTTGTTGTTATTGCTTTTGTTTGTTTGTTTTTTGCTTTTTGTTTTTCAAGATAGGATTTCTCTGTGTAACAGCTCTGGCTGTCCTGGAACTCACTTTGTAGAGCAGGTTGACCTTAAACTCAAAGAGATTGGCTTGTCTCTGCCTCCTGAGTGCTGGGATTAAAGGTGTGTGCCACCACTGCCCAGCTTAGCCACATTTCTTTTTTTTTTTCAGACAGGGTTTCTCTGTGTAGCTTTGCACCTCTCCTGGAACTCACTTGGTAGCCCAGGCTGGCCTCGAACTCACAGAGATCCGCCTGGCTCTGCCTCCCGAGTGCTGGGATTAAAGGCGTGAGCCACCACCGCCCGGCCCACATTTCTTAAATCTATAATAATTTCACTGCATAGCCACTGAACTCCAAGATGGTCAGCATAGTAACCAAGAGGTATGTATATTTTGAGACAGTGTTTTTTTTCAGGCTGGTTTGGAACTTCTGGACTCAAATGATCCTCCTGCTTCAGTCTGCAAATAGCTGGGAATAAAGGAACAGACCACTGGGCCTGGCTAACAGGCGGTAAGAGGAGGTGATGTGGATTAGCTGCCGCCTACCAGCCATGCACTAGCCCCGGTTCCCAGGACTCCGTCTTTATGCAGAACTCCATGGTGACGGCTGCAGAAGCTAGAGCCTGGGAGTGGAGGCAGGAGAGCTGCCACCTCTGGCTTGAGATCACCCAGCCCAGGAGTGAGGAGAGCTATGGGCCCCAGCATTGCCCTAGAGCCACTCCCTCACTTCAGGCACACACGGGCCCTTGCCGCACACTTGACCACGAGCGTGCCTCAGATGACTTGGCAGTGGTGGGAGTGCTCCACCTCCCCTCCCAGTGCCTGTGGTCCTAGGTGTCTGCGATCCGGCTTGCCCGAGCACTGAGCTTTCTGGGTACTCTTTCCAGGCTGCACTATGCTCCTAATTCACACCCTCTCTGATGTCGCAGCCACCCTCGGTGCCACACCATTGGTGGGCATCCTCAAGTAAGGCTCAAAGCTTGGCATGGACTCCATCATTCCACGACATGGTGTTTTCTGATTTCCCAGGGGACAGATGGCTCCACTTATCTTCTAACTCTGGGCATTTATACAACTTGGGCTTTAGCAGGTTTTGTTTGTCTCTACATATGCGTTGGCTGTTTACCAAGCACAATCTCACTGCACTTTCTGGTCAGGTTTCTTGTTCTACAAAATTCAAAGGGCCATTCATCTCTGCTCACTGGTGTTAAAGCCTGTCTCCCAACCCATCCTACGCTCCTAGCTTTAGTAACACCATGTTATTGCCTCCTCAGCCACCTTCACCAGGGCGGTATGGTGAGGGGTGCCAGGGCTTTCTACTTTGTTTACCTCTGAGAATCCCAAGTGGGAACGACTTAAAGTGTGGGAGCAGCTGCTCCAGCATCTTCCACTTAAGGGTTTCAACTCAAGTTGATTTATCCTCAGAGCTAAGAAAGGCTGCCAGGCAGGGGACAGGAGGGAACACCGAACCCATGGTGCACACCAACCTCAAGGCAATCCTATCTATATTAGCCTCAAAACAGAATCTGTGGGAGGTCACAGGACTTCCCAGGTGCTACCAGAGTCCACTCTTCAGGAACCAAGTAGGGAAGTCCCTAGGATAGTTCCAGGGGGCAGCAGCATGGAGCGGAGGATGCCAAGTCCGAACATTTATGTCTAGGGGCTACAGGTGCAGCTAAGAGACAAAGCACTTGCTTAGCAGGTACACGGCCTTAAGTTCAGCCCTAAAGCTGCAAAATGGATAGATAAGTCAACAAAGCAATGAAACACTGAGGTCTAGATGCCAGTTCCATAAGAGAATGGAGCTCTGCCTACTTCCTTGGCTTTGGAGCCATGAACAAGTGGCCACAGCCAGGCCTGGTCTTCCTCATGGAGATGGCTTTCCTTTTCTTGGGAGGCTCACACAAGTGTCTGAGAGGTGTGAATCCCCAGTGCGCTGTGGTTCTCGATGCTCTGCTCTCTAGGAGCATCATCCCTCCAGCCAGCCTCAGCCAACATTATTCAACCAAATACGTCATGGACCATGATTCATGAACACACAGCTTTTCTAATCACTGCATATACTCCTGGCAGTCCAAAATAGGTGAGACTTACAGAGAAGAGGAATCGTTACAGATGGCCGGCTTCCACACAGAAAGGGAAGACAGTTTTATGCTCCTGTATCATTCTGATGCAGCTCTGGTCATTCAGTCATGATTAACACACCCTGCTGAATGGATGCTACCTAAAATAGCACAACTGGGGCTTTAATAACCTCATCAATCTCCCATGTGAATGAGCACGTGCTCGAGAGGCTCCATCAGACGAAACCACACTTTTTAATAATGCAAGTGTGCCACAGTCAGGGTACCAAAGTTCAACCCGATGCCATCTGGCCCTTAGTGGTACTTGAAGCCAGCATGAACTTGCTCTTCCCTCGGGACTCCGTTAGTGCTCTGCATAGCCTCATCAAGAGGTACACACAGGGCTGCCCCATTGCCTTATCAAAGCCAGTGTGCCTCTCTGGAGGGTCCTTGCTCGTTGTGACACTGACCTTAAGCCACCATTTGTTATTTTGCTTCTGAAGTATTTGAGGAGAATCTTTAAGAGAGTGAGAGTGTGCAGAAGGTTTGGAGAAAATATTTGGTCTCTGGGAAGTAAAGCCAAAAGCATCTACCAACTGTGTGTGCATGCCTATGTGTGTGTTTGTGTGTGTGTGCATAAGCACACATACATGCATGACCTGTGTGTATGTTCATGTGCTTATGAAGCTATATGCTTATTAACTCCTGGAACATTCTTGGCCCTTAGGCTGATAACCCACTACATAAGCAAGAGACTGCAGGACCCTTTTGGAGCATGTCATGGTTTCCAAAGACTAGCTCTGCAGGTGGGTCTGAATTCACATCTCCTCTAACCCTGCCCCCAAGCCTTGACTTTGAATCTGGAAGTGGGCTGAGCAAGCTCTACCTCACAGTAAGGATCAGCACCTGCTTCTGGAGTGTCAAGAAGAGGAACTTTGCCATCTCTTCATAGGAGCCAACCACGTATTTAAGCATTTGGGCCAGCACACTATCACCTCCCCATTCCCACTGTGGGCCAGCCTGGGCTTAGCACTGAAGGAAGAGAGTTGAAATCTGGGTTGGGCCAATGGTGGAGGTGGCATGGCTATAGACTATCTTCACCTTCGTATTCGTTGCTTCATTTCAACACTAGAGCTCCCCAGTGAAGGGCTTCCAACTCTTCGGAGGGCCCCAGGGGAGGGGGAGAATCAGGCACCCAGTGCCCAGAGAGGTTTGGTAGCTGGCCTGAGAGTGTACAGCCAGCATTTGCTGAGCCAGGATCTGAGCCCAGATCCAACCTCCTGACTTTATCACGCTTTTTTTCTTTGGAAGAAATAACATCAATATTGGCATCTTCCAGCTCAACCACCTATCTGTGCCTGCCTCCTGCCTCTACCCATTCAGGGGTCTTTGCGACCACCACAGCCAGCAGAGTAATGATCTTTGGGAGACAAGAAAGTAGTTTGGTTCAATATGACTCAGTAGCGGGTGTTGGTTCAAACTTCTAGAGTCTGACCTGGAGTAGTTTATTTTAGGTATAACAGCATAGTTTGGTGAAAATTTTTCTGGTAATAATTAACTCAATCCTGTGTGCACAATAAAGCTTAAGATATGACTACATCGGGGCTGGAGAGATGGCTCAGTGGTTAAGAGCACTGACTGTTCTTCCAGAGGACCCGGGTTCAATTCCCAGCAACTACATGACAACTCACAACTGTCTGTAACTCCAGCTCCAGGGGATCTGACACCCTCACACAAACATACATGCAGGCAGAACACCAACGCACATAAAATAAAAAGTAAATAAGTAAAAAAAAAGATATGACTACATCAAAACTCTTTGTAAAGTACATGTGACATCTTCCATAAAGATGGGTTCTATAGATTGACAAGCTCATGATAAGGGTCTTCGGGAAGAGCCAGTGTGGTCTCAGCCAGATAGCACAGATATCTCACACAGATAGCACAAAGGTCCCCAGTCTATTAGCCACATCTTTCCCAGCCTTCTGGGTGGGATACTAGGTTATACATCCCTTCCTTTGAAGAAGCAACTCTGTGTGTTTAAAATTCTAGGTTCCCCTTGTGCTTATCTGTGAGCACAAAGACCTCTGTGCCTCCCACATCTCCTCCTTTTTTAGGTTTTAAGGAGAAAATTGTGTCTGTACTAGAAGCCAAGGTTGAATGCACTGCCTTCATGGCTAGTCTATTACAGCAAGCATAAGAGAATTTTAATAGCTAACAGAGGACCAAGGAAAGGGGGAAACCATCTTAACCAAGATGGCATTCAAAGTCACCTGAGATTTTGTTGTTTATACAGATCATTTATTTGAGCATCGATAGTATGAGAAAATCTGACACATTAAAGCAACACATGCTTTAAATCATTGGCAACCAAGATTATGCTTGAGCAAAAAATATCTACATAGCTCTATTCTGTAACCCCCACAGAGCCACACCAGGGCCATGCACTGTGTACCTTGGCCATCATATCACTGCTTTTTCTGACATGTCTACCCTCTGCCTCTAGCAAACAAATGACAACAAAGAGGACAAGGTAGGAGGAGCAGGATCCAGGGACACTAGCAGTGAGGTCAGGTGATGACCTGTTCCCCAAAGGCCTGGGGTACCCAGGTCAGGCCAGAGTGAAGTGCAAACCCAGGGTGGCCGTTCTCCAATTTTACTGGAAGGGCATCAGAAATCCATCATCTTGTTGGGTGCAGTGGCACATGCCTGAAATGCCAGCACTCAGAAGCCAGCCTGGCCTACACAATGGGTTTCAGGCCAAACAAGGCAACAGAGTGAGACCCTGTCTATCCCCGCTCTCCACCCCCTTGGTTTTTCCAAGACAGGGTTTCTCTGTAGCCCTGGCTGTTCTGGAACTCACTCTGTAGACCAGGCAGGCCGTAAACTCATAGAGATCCACCTGCCTCTGCCTCCTGGGATTAAAAGTGTATGCTGCTACCGACACCACCACTGGGTGGCATGAGACTCTGAATAAGAAACAAATAAGAACAAGAAACATTCGGGGTTAGGGATTTAGCTCAGTGGTAGAACGCTTGCCTAGCAAGCGCAAGGCCCTGGGTTTGGTCCTCAGCTCCCCCCACCCCCTAAAAAAAGAAATATTCTTTTAAGGAAAAATAAAGGAAGGAGGGAGGGAGGGAGGCCGGCCATCATCTGCTGTGAACAGGAACAAGTTGACAGTAAGGAGGGGACAATAGTCCCTAAAAAGAAAGTAACCTTTCTACACATACACAAGCTGTCTCGTTTGGTCTGAAAAGGTCTTTACTTTTTCTCAATTACATGGAGGCCCAGTGAAAACTTCTTTATGCTTTGGTCATGGAGAGGGAAAAGGAAGAGAAGAGAAGGAAGGGGAGGGGGAGGTGGAATTAGAAGAGACATCTGTTGACTCGCTGAGCTCGGCGATCAACATTTGCTTTGTCCAACACCGCGTGCTAAATGACAGTGACTCACACAGCACACCCCCACGGACATACCCAAATTTGGATGAGGTCCCAAACATTTCCGTTAAGAGACAAGCAAGAAAAAGTCATAAGCACGGTAGCCACGGGCTCGGCGTGAGAGAGGCTGCCTACAGCACCGTTACGCAGCCTCCTGGCTCACTTCTTCCACACTCTGAACGGATTTGAACGTGAGGAAGTAAAAGTGACATTATCACAGGCTCGAACTGCATGCAGCACTGACCTATTTCCTAGGAAACCACTGACAATTGCTAATCAGCAATCACACCTTACAAGTGATCACGACTTCACCACATGTCGTGAATCCTGACACCCTGGAGCTCAGGGACTTCAGTCTCTTTTACTGTTCCAGATGAGCAGTCCATTGTCAGGCACATGGCGGAAGTCCAAAGGATGGCCAAAATGTAATGAAATTATATTTCAATTGTCTCCTGGGAGGGGAGAGGTCCATTCAAAGCCATCCAATAATACTCACTAAACACTGGAGCTGGGATGGCTCAGCGTGGTTTGTTGCACAAGCATGAAGACTTGAGATCAGACCCCCCCAGCACCCACAGAAAAGGCGGGGTGCAGAGCTGCAGAGAGGGCTCCATGGGTAAAAGTGCTTGCTCTGCAAGCCTGGTCACCCGAGTTCAGTTCCAAGAACCCATGTGGAAAGAGAGAGACAGCGCCCCAAAGTTGTCCTTTGACCTCCACATGCACATTGGGGGGTGCATGTGCATGCTTACACCCTCTCTTTCCCTCACACATAAGTGCACACACCCAGAGGTGGCTGGATGCTATGCTCTGTGCCTGTAATTCTGGTGCTGGCCAGGCAGGGACAGGAGAATCCCGGGGCTTGTTGGCCAGCCAGTGTAGCCAATAAGTGAGCTATAGGTTTAAAAAGAGATCTTGTCTTTTTTTAAAAAAAAAAAAAGGTGGGGCATGATTGAGAAAAATACCCATCATCCATCTCTGGCCTCCATATTCATGTACAAACAGGCACACCTAAACATGAACATGTATACACACAAAGTTTTTTAAACATATATTTACTTAATACTGATCTTCAGCCAGAGATCAGGAGAAGAATTCTACATACAGGCTCTCAAAAATTCACCACCCTCCAAAAAACTGACACTCTCCCCCCCTACCCCTACCCCCCCCCACTGATGAGCACATGGCCCGAGCAAAGCAAAGTGACTTTCCATCCCGCTGAGAAGTGGAGGGCCAGACCCCCACCCCCCCCAGTGCACATGACTTCAAGACTCTGCTTTCGACGACTCCACTCTAACCAAGCAAGAAGCAGCACTGCCATGGGGGCTCCCAGCATACGTGAAAACGGACCCAGGAGTTATGATCCACGGCAGAAAGACATGGCAGAGAAGGAGGAGACTGGGAGGGGGGTGGGAGGGTGTCAAGAGCAGCTCAGTGTGAAGGGCAGCACAGGAGTCAGCATTAGTGAGTGAGCATCCGGCCTCTCGGGCACTGGAGCAGACTGTCCAGACAGAGGAGCCATGCAGTGGTTTTGAGAGAAAGCTCACGGATTCCTGGGACCCGTGACCGAACACAGTTGAGAAGGGCAAAAAAGGGCTGGAGTTGGGTTGTGCAAGTGTAGAGGGCCCTAAACCCAGGCATAAAAAGTGTGGATTTCTTTTTTTGAGATAGGCTTTCACACACCACAGGCTGGCCTTAAACTCACTGAGCAACTGAGGATAAACGTGATACTGCTCCTAAGTACTAGGATTGCAAGCAACCACCACTGTGCCTAGCTTCTTGGGGGCTGGTAGTACAGTGGTTGGTGACTTGGGTTGATAGGGACAGCAGTTAGAAAGCTAGAGCAATAACCCCCATGACAGGCGTTGACGGCCTGGACCAGGATGGCGGCCTCAGGAACGGAAAGGATCTGATATCCCCATGGAGACAGAATCAAGACAATCTGATAACTCAGTCCTCAGTGGAATGGGCCTGGCAGACCATGGAGAAAGCCAGGTAGAACAGATGGGCAGGTGGAGAAGGAGGCCAGCTTGATTTTAGCAGCTGGCCAAACGCGAATGGAGACATCTGGTCAGGAGTACAAGATGACAGAATTGTGGATGGTTGGAAAAGGGAAGCTATGAGCCCAGCTCACATCACCGTATCAACCTCTTCCAGTCTTCTCATGCCCTGCCCATAATGCCTAACCACAAAGTACAGGGAAAAGATCAAAGCCAAAGAGCAGATGTGAGGTTCATCTGCAGATAGTGGATACTAAGTGGGTTCCACAGGAAATCTCTGGGTTCCTCCCAGGAGGGAAAGTGTGAGGTAGTAAGAGACAAAGAAAGGAAATTAGGGGGTTGGAGAAATGGGTCACTTTATAAAGTGCTTGCTACGTGAAGGCCTGAGTTCTCTTCCCAGTATCCGTGTAAAAGCTGGGTGTGGCAGCCATGCATTGGAGAGGCAGCTGGAAGGATCCTTGGAGATCATTGGCCATCTAGCCCAACAGCGAGCTCCTAGCATCAAGAGAGACCCAGTCTCAAAAAATAAGATGGAGAGAGATGGGCAGTGGTGGCACACAGCTTTAATCCCAGCACTGGGGAGGCAGAGGCAGGCAGATTTCTGTGAGTTCGAGGCCAGCCTGGTCTACAGAGTGAGATCCAGGGCAGCCAGAGCTGTTACACAGAGAAACTCTGTCTTGAAAACAAACAAACGGAGAGAAAGAAAGAAAGAAAGAAAGAAAGAAAGAAAGAAAGAAAGAAAGAAAGAGAAAATATATAAGATGGAGAGTGGTTAAGGCACAGTGTTGACCTCTGGTCTCCACATGAACCTGCACACACAGGAACCTATACATACACAGAAAAAAGAAAGCTAGCAAGTACTGAATCTACACTGGACTGGACCCTTTGTACTTCAATTGCCAACGGAGATGGGCTTCGTTCCGAGATGGCTTTACAGATGCACCGACCGGTGCCCAGAGAGATCTCAGGTAACTTGCCAGGATTCTTACAAGTGGGAATCCAACTTAGGTTTGCCAAGTTCTTTGCAGTACATAAAAGTAGGGAAGAGAGAGAACACATCCTCCGGGGAACTGACAGTTGAGTCCAAGAACAACCTCCTAGGACGTCCGAGTCCAAAAGGCCTTTGCGACCGTTCAATCCAATTTCGCCTTTATAGATGGGGAAACTGAGTCCCCCCACAACGGGCAATAGTCAGCCCAGAGTCCCAGGACGTCGCCAAATTTCCAAACCAAGTGGTCTGGGACGAGGCGTTTGTGACCACCAGCCAGCAGCGGGGTGGCGCGGGGGACAGGGCGCTGCGGGAGTCAGAACAGGGAGGATGCGAGGGCACGGTGCTAGAAGGGGCCCAGGGTGGGTGAGGAGGAGCGGCCTGCACAGTGGGAGTGGGGAGGCACAATGTCACGGTCGAGCTCCGCGGTCCTCTACCTGGGACGAGGGGAGGTCCTGGGCCGGGAACCGCAGACTGGGGATCACGGTGGGGCCTCACGCGGGGCCAGGCCTCGTCCGCCCTGCGCGTCCTCCCGCCCTCCCTCCGGGCCAGCCCACCCCGCCACGCTGCCCTGCAGCCTCACCTGCTCCCGCGGGGGCCAGAGCCTAGGCCGCTGCCAGCGCACCCCCGCCAGGGTTGTCAAGGAGCGAACAAGAGTGTCTTAGCAACCAGCCCGGAAGTCCCGTCCCCTCACCGGACGTTGACAGCCATATCACTTATTATTGGTGTAGAGAAGTGCCAATTAATTCCTAGGAGGCCGGCGCTCACGCGAGAGGCGTGGCTTAGAGACCGGGGAGGCGGGGCTTCGCTTATAGTCGTCTTAAGTATGCCAGAGCATCCACCCGCTGTAGTTGTCTCTGGAGAGAAACAAACTTCGTAAAGCTGTATTGCTCTGTGAGTTTTCGTCATTGGAAATGACAAATGCAGTTTGTTGGTGTCGTGACGCTGATCTTCTGTTTTACAAGGACCTCAAGAACCTGATGTAATTTATGTAACGCTTTAGAGGAACTGTCTCATTGATTCTCAACACAGTAGTTTCAAGTAGCAACATCTGTAATCCTGTCTGAACCGATGTGTAGAACTTGAGAGACAGAAGGAGAGAATCAAGGAATAGCCCCGGAGAAGGAACCCGAGTCCTCTTTTCCTTGCGCACACCCTCCAGAGTCACCTTGCCCTTGAGGCTGGGAGACACCTGTACCAACAGATGCAGCTGTGAAAAACCTGCTTCTGATTCTTCCTGGGATGAAATGACCAAAGAGCGTTAGTGCAGCTGGGTGAGGGGAAGGTGAAGAGGAAGAAGAATGGATCAAAGGGTCACTGGGATACCCCATAATTTAAACATTTACTCTGTGCTTAACATGTACTCATTAGTGAAGTTCCACTAGCCGGTTTTCTGGCATCTACAGGAGGTTCAGCCCTGGCTAGATGCTAGTGATTCCAGGGAAGCCACAGTCCAGCAGGAAAAGAGCCATGAGAAGAAATGGGTACAGAATCTATTATTCCACACGCTTCTATAGCAGAGGCTGGGCAGAATCCTGTCTCTTCTAGATGTGGCACCTAAGTGGGTAGAGCCCAAGATGACCAGAAGGCTAAGGAGAGTGGGACAGTAAGTTCCCTGGGGAGTAGTCAGCGGCTCCAAGAGGCCTGGGTGCAGGGCCCATGTACTGTAGGTGGGAGAGAAGACACAGGAGGACGTAGGGTAGTAGATGGAGGGGTTTGAAACATGAATGCCTCCTGGTATGAGGTGAGAATGGAGCACAGTCATTGCTGGAGAGCTTCTTGGAAGCAATAACAAGTTCTGATCTGGGACAGTGGACTAACTAACCCTAGCCTGAGTGCGTGGACTGAGTGCAGACACGCACGCTTGGTTTGAGACTTGGCAGTGTGAATTCTGCCACTTGTGCCAGCCCCCAGCTTGTCTTCCTGAAAAGTTCTGAGGGTCTGTGGAAAGTCTTACTCAGCCTCCAGATTTCCTTAATCTGGAGACGAAGGGCAGCCTTTGAGGGGGATGATGCTCTCACTTCTGTCTTTCATACAAACGTCTCCCGACAGGGGTTCTTGTTTGCCGTCTCCCTTTCTCACCTCCCATTCATTCTTCTGCCCACCGCAATCTGGCTTCCCCTCCCACAATGCCACTGAAATTTCGTCTCTCATGGTTACCAGTGACCTTCTGAGAAGCAGAAACCGATAGACCTTCTTAGTCTTTATTTCACAGGGACTCATCTCCCCTGCTGGCAGTACCAACCACAAGAGTCTTCCCACAATTCTCCATCGCAGAGGTGGTACCTCTAGAGCTCTTTGCAATGCAGACTCCAGGGTCTCCTGCAACCGAATGGGGAGAAGCAGGAGTGTGGGTTTTTCACAGGCTGCCTTGTGCACACTAACAGTGAGAGCCACAGGCTAACAGGGCACCTCCCTCTCTTGTGTCTCCCAGATCTCTAATTCATTTGGCTCCCATCTTGGGCTCTTGCTTTGCTCCTTAACCTGAATGTGGTTGGTTTTTTTTTTTTTTTTTTTCTGACAGGTGGTTATGGTTTGGATGTGAAATGTCACCTAGAGGCTTATGTTTTCTGTGTTTGATCTCCAGCTGGTGGCGCTGTTTGGACAGGATGTAGAATCTTTGGGACATCAGACCTAGCTGGCAGGCAGCTGGGGAGCAGGCCTTGAGGGTTATAGCCCTGCCCTGCTTCCAGTCCTCTCTCCTACTGGAGCCATCAAGATGGAAAGGAGCCATGTCCTGGTCTTCATGCTTTCCCTGTCATAATGGACTACACTTCCAGGTTATGAACCAGAAGAAACACCTCTTTTTCTTTTTTTTTTTTCATTAATTAATTATTTTTTGAGGCAGGGTTTCTCTGCGTAGCCCTGATGTCCTGGAATTCACTCTGTGGACCAGGCTGACCTCAAACTCAGAGATATGCCTGCCTTGAGTGCTGGGATTAAAGACATGCGCCACCATGCTGGGCTACACCTCCTTCCTTAAATTGCTTCTGCTAGGTATTTTTTGTCACACTGACAAGAACAATAGTTCATCAATGATCTCTAACTGCTTGCTTCCTCGTCAAGTAGAGTTCCAATACTTACTGGAGTTGTAGTACCCTGGAAATGTCCTGTCTTCCAGGGAGCAGTGCTCCTGACATGAGCCTTGTTGAGAAGTGCTCTTTTAGGACTGCCCCTGGGGCTCTTAGCCACACCCACAGCTCCCTTTATCCTCATCCCTTGAGATCCTGATTGCTCTTATCTTTTACTTCCCAGACCTCTCTTGTGCACCTGGCCAGATCTCCAGCAGAATCCTGGCTGCCTTTACCAGGATGGCCACAAGCTTTTCAAAGTAGCATGTCTCAAACTGAGTGGATTCTCTAGCCAGCTCTCCCCATATTTCCCATTTGGGTAAAGTGCTGGTGGCTGGTGGCTGTGTCAGAGGAGCAGCAGGTGGCAATTGAAGTTAGAGGTGTCAGTCCACCAAGAGGCGAATCCCTGATGGGTGAATCTCGGATAGGTAAGGCCCCCGAGACCACAGACCCCGGAATGTCTTTTGTTTCTGCTGTGCCTTTACATGTTTGCTGCTGCCATCTTTCTCTGGTATCTGGCATGGGGTGAATGGGTGTGGGGAGATCCCCACTGCCTGTAATGTAGTGTGTTTATCTCATGGAAACATCCCATTCTACTGGGCATTTTTACCTGTGATTATTATGAAGATGATTCCTTCCAAAGCTGTATTGTCTAATTGATAAACTAATAATAATATTAGTTTATACCGAGTTTTGATGAATAAAAATAAATACAAGGAAATGTTACACAGCTAGGGCCTATGAGTTTCACCTAATGAGCTGTGTAGATCGCAGTTCAAGTTAATGATTAAGAAAAACAGTTGAGGCCGGGCGGTGGTGGCGCACACCTTTAATCCCAGCACTTGGGAGGCAGAGCCAGGTGGATCTCTGTGAGTTCGAGGCCAGCCTGGTCTCCAAAGCAAGTTCCAGGAAAGGCGCAAAGCTACACAGAGAAACCCTGTCTTGAAAAACCAAAAAAAAAAAAAAAAAAGAAAGAAAAAAAAGAAAAACAGTTGAGTCCCAGGAGCCAGGCTGGCTCGAATTCCTTTAATCTTAATGTTGAAAGATGCAGTCACGGGTTTCGGTGCGCATCATGGTTGAAACAAAGCCTTAAAATAACTTCAGGTTAGAGCAAATGTTTTTATAATATTTGTACTGTCTAGCTTTGATATGAAAAAAAAAAACCAGAAAACAATCTAAAGTTCACAAGGACACATAGCTGAGGTCAAAAATACAAGGCAGCCCAATTGTTACTAGCTGACATACTTTCCTTGCTAAGGTTGGTTGATGAACAAAGGTGATGATTAGTTCCTTGTATCCATTTCTGCCCTCAATCTCCTGATATAAGAAACTATTGGTGAGTGTGTATGCACCTTAAAGATTTAAAGTAGAACTGACTGTTTTTTACATATAAAAGCTTAAGTTTGTGATTCCTTTAAGATTCCTTATAAGGCCGGGCGGTGGTGGCGCACGCCTTTAATCCCAGCACTCGGGAGGCAGAGCCAGGCGGATCTCTGTGAGTTTGAGGCCAGCCTGGGCTACCAAGTGAGTTCCAGGAAAAGGCGCAAAGCTACACAGAGAAACCCTGTCTCGAAAAACCAAAAAAAAAAAAAAAAAAAAAAAAAGATTCCTTATAAGATTACCTTTCAAGATGAATAATAAAGTGATTAATTCTTTCTTTGTAACCACAATATGCAGCCTGCCAACAAAAGAATTGACTGAGAAAAAAATACCCTCTGCTTGCCCATATTCTATTAATCTGTAACAAGTTACTTAGATGTAAATGTATACAGGTTATTGGGGTGACTTTGTTTTAATCATGTAAGGGAGATGAAAAACATGTTTTTACATGTATTCATTATAATCATTCACTTGAAAAATAGAATGTAACTACATTGTAATTCCTATATTGCTTGAAAAACTTTGTTGGGGTATATAAGCTATAGAGAAAAATTATACTGTAAAAGAATAGAGAATAAAGAGGGAAATCATCAAGAAAGAGTGTGAGTGTCTTTCTCTAATCCCCTCAGATAAAAAAAAGTCTAGGACACATTGACTCTGTGGATTTCCCTTTGAGCCCTGTGTTACTGGAGGCTGGTCCCCCTGGCAGCGATAGTAAATGGCTGCCCTTGCCACTTAGTAGCCTCCATCAGACACCAAGGTGTTGTTTTAACTTTAACACAGTGGCTGTGCCTTAATCTATTGCTATTTCAGCCAGAAATTGCAACTCTGCAGTTTCCAGCCTGCTTCTCTAGCAATGACTTGGCCACTCAGGCTGCAGCCTGGTGGGAATTCTGTTCCCACAGGCATCCGCCCTGCTTCTGCGGCTAAAGGTAGCTTGAACTAAATGTCTGTCATTCTATTTATGAATAAGACTTGAGATTCAAAGGCTGGGGTGACAACCTGCTAGCTCGGAGTGGCTGGGATGCAATTAGCTAGCTTTCCATCCTTGCTGGCATCTCTGAAAGACCTGTCCTTCCTTAGCCACACACACCAGAAAAAGCTGTGCCACTCCAAACCCCAACCTACTACTTTCTGTGTCTCTCTAGCTCTCCAGGATGCCCTCTGATGCTCTATGATTACTTTCGGTCGACTATTTGCTAATGCAGCCTCCTGACCCAAGGTTATTTTATTTAATGAACGCAAATGCAAACTTGGGGTTCCCAGTGTGATCAAATATCCCCCAAGACCAAGGTGTCAACCTTTACACTTTCTCAACCATAGCTTACCTAGCCAGCGACTAGTCTGCTACTCCTGAGTCCTGTCTCCTCACATGGCCCCATCCCTGCACAGCAATACAGTTGGAGCCATTATTGTAGCAGCGACTTCCTTCCCAGGCTGCCACCTTCTTTTGCTCGTCTCTAATTCTCCATTCCAGTCAGTGTGGTCCTTCCCAAACTCAGTTTCATCCCTGTGTAGCAGCTCCTTCCTGCCCCACAGTGCCCCATGGGATCAAGTGACTGTCCCCAGCGGGCAGTCAGGGCTCACCTTCCTCCTGCCTCCTGCTCCTAGCTGTTCATCACAGGGAGAACCCAACTCTTCAGGCTGCCCTCCCTGACTTGGTTTTGCTCCCAGACTCCTGTGTTCTCCTTCAGCTCATTATTCTCTTACCCATAAGCTCCTGGGATCAGGATCCTAGGCAAACACAAGTCCCTTGAGTTTCCACCTCACTCTGTGCAAGGTCCTGTGGCTGACACCTCCTATGTGTCCTATGGCTAGATTTTTCTCTCCTTCCGTGAGCTCCAGGCCAAGGTCCTAACAGGGAGCAGGTGTTTTGAGGTCCCTTCATGCTTGGCCCAGAGGGCCAGATGGTATGGCGATGTCTCAGCTCTTAGGCCTGCCACTGGATCAAGGAAGAAATCACACGTGTGTGCTTGGCTATGAAGGAGGGAAAACAAAAAACCAGGTCTCCTCTCTTGTCCCCTCTTCTGGAGCAAAGCTGGTTTTAAACCAACTTTGACAATCTTTCCAAGGAGCCCCACCTATGTCCTTATACCCTCTTCACTGAAATTAACCATTCTGAGTCTCTCTCTCTCTCTCTCTCTCTCTCTCTTCTCTCTCTCTCTCTCTTTCCCTCTCTCTCTCTTTTTGTAAAGTCTTGTTATATAAGCCAAGCTAACCTCTAACTGTTGCTTCTCTTGTTCGCCTTCCCAAGTACTAAAATGACTGCCATGTGCCAACCTGCCTGGCCCTGACACCTTGCTTCAGAAAGAACCAATTGTGAAGCCGGGCGGTGGTGGTGCACGCCTTTAATCCCAGCACTTGGGAAGCAGAGGCAAGCGGATCTCTGTGAGTTCGAGGCCAGCCTGGTCTACAGAGCGAGATCCAGGATAGGCTCCAAAACTACACAGAGAAACCCTGTCTTGAAAAAACAAAAACAAAAACAAAACCCAAAACAACAACAAAAAGAACCAGTTGTGGAGTGTTCCGTTGGAAGCTCTGCCTCAGCTCCCTCCCGCTAATCCTGCCCTTCAGAAAGCTGGCCAAGCAGCAGCTCCTCCCCTGGAGCTGCTCAAGACCGAGCCTACAGGGTATTATTTAAGCTCAGGTTCATAGATCTGCCATGGGATTTCTCCTCCTTCCTTCCCCCAGATCATCCGGGAGTGCTTTGCTCAGATCAAGACTGGTCCTTTACCTTTTAATTGGGCTAGATTTGTCTTACTGCGTTGGCGGAGAAACCTAATACCAGGGATTCAAAATACTTACTATGGAATTTATTGAGTCTATCAATAATATTTTTGTTTTCCATTTTATTTTCCTCTTTCAAAAATGACTTATTTATTTTAATTAATTAGTTAATTTTTATGCGTATGGGTGATTTGCTTACACATATGTTAGTGTACCATGCCTGTGTCTGGTGCCTGTGAACTCTAGAAGTCAGATCCCCTGGAACTGGAATTACAGATGGTTGTATTGTGGTCGCCTCACAAGACCACCACAGAGCCAATATCTGATGCAAAACACACAGGGATTTATTGATAACAAGCAAGACCGGGCTTGGTCTGTGTCCAACACTGGACACAGTGGGTGGAGGAGGACGGCCCTGAGCTCTCAGGGTGAGGGGGTTTTAAAGGAAAACCACAAGCAGGGTGGTACAAGCCTTAGCATCATATGATTGGGTGACGGTGTGTAACCTTTGAATTTACTGGTTGGGGGTTACAGTTATCATTTTTGGACAGATCTAGACAAGTCCCAGGCTTTGTCCTTGAGCTGCCATGGGGGCTGGCTGGTCTTGCATGTTCACATTGACCCATGCATGTAGCTCTAAGTTGGTGAGGGGTCCCAGACAGTAAACAACTGACTGAACCTTGAGCAGTCAGAGTATGTGCAGAAAGGGAGCTACTGCAAGGTGCACGCCTTTAATTCCAGCACTTAGGAGGCAGAGGTAGGCAGAAGTGGCTACAAAGTAAGACCCTGATTCAAAAATAAAAAAGCGTGTTGAATCATTTACAAGCATTTCTAATCACTCCACTTTTGTTACAAATCTCTACTTTCATTCTCAGTATGATTTTCTGGAATGTTTTTAGACTGGCTTTTTCTTCAAACGTATTATGAGTTAGTATATTAACTACTTTTCTACTGCTTCCATAACAGATTATGACAAGTTCAGTGACTTGAGAGCACAAATGTATCATTGCTGGCTCTGGAGGTGATCTGAGGTGAGTCTCACTGGATTAAAATCAAGGTGTCCCTAGGGCTGCGTTCCTTGCGGGTCTCAGGAGGCCGTTTCCTTTCCTTTTCCCAATCAGTTGTAAAAAATAGCATGCAAGGTGGTGGTGGTGGTGGTGGTGGTGGTGGTGGTGGTGGCGGCAGCAGCAGCGGCGGCGGCGGTGGTGGTGGTGGTGGTGGTGGTGGCGGCAGCAGTGGTGGTGGTGGCGGTGGTGGCGGTGGTGGTGGTGGCGGTGGTGGTGGTGGTGGTGGTGGTGGCGGCAGCAGTGGTGGTGGTGGTGGTGATGTTGGTGGTGGTGATGATGGTGGTGGTGATGGTGGTGGCGGTGGTGGTGGCGGTGGTGGTGGTGGTGGCGGCGGCGGCGGCGGCTCCCCCCTTTAATCCCAGTACTCAGGAGACAGACAGGTGAATCTCTTCCAGTTTGAAGCAAGCCTGGTCTACAAAGTGAGTTCCAAGACAGCCAGGGCTATAATACACAGAGAAACCCTGTCTTGAAAAAACAAAAAAACAAACAAGCAAAAACATAGAAAGGTACTGCTGGAAAGATGGCTGCTCTCCCAGAGGACCCAAAATCAGTTCCCAGCACCCACATGGTGGCTCACAACTGCCTGGAACTTCAACTCCAGGGAGTAATGAGCATGCACATATCCCTCCACATCTCTCCACACCCCCAAATATACATAAATAAAACATAAAAATAAGATTAAAAAAATAGAGCTGTGGTGATATATGGTGTACCCTAATAAAATTTGCCTGAAGATCAGAGGACAGAACAAGCCGCTAGATTAAACATAGAGACCAGGCAGTGGTGACATACACCTTTAATCTTAGCACTCGGGAGGCAGAGATCTATCTGGATCTCTGTAAGTTCAAAGCCACCCTGGACTACATGAGATTGACTCAGTCTAGGAGAGAAACAGCCAGGCAGAGAGTCACACACCTTTAATCCCAGCACTAGGAAGGAAGTAATATGGCTAGGTGGAGAAAGGCATATAAGGCATGAGGAGACAGGAACTAACTCTTTTCAGCTGGAGGCTTTTTTTGGCTGGAGCTGTTTCGGCTGAGGATTCAGAGGCTTTCAGTCAGAGGATTTGTAGAGTTGGTGAGGTGAGATGTTTCTCTAGTGGCTTGTTCCTTTGTCTCTCTGATCTTTCAGCATTTACCCCAATATCTGGCTCCGGGCTTTTTATTATAAGACCTTTAGAAATTCAAGCAACATCTGGCGCCCAATGTGGTAAGTGATAAGCCCAGTGAGTAAAACCCAAGTTGGGCTCCAGGCAGTAAGCGTTGCAGCTCATGTCCAGAGGCGTGACCTACAACCAGATGGGCGATTCTCTTCAAAGCTCTCAGAAGTGAACTGGGCGACAGTACCATGGCAGAACAGGATGTGGAAAATGAGCTTTTGGATTATGATGAAGATGAAGAGCCCCAAGCACCCCAGGAGAGCACTACAGCTCCCCCAAAGAAAGATGTCAAAGGATCTTATGTCTCCATTCACAGTTCTGGTTTCCGGGACTTTCTGTTGAAGCTGGAGCTCCTGAGAGCCATAGTTGACTGTGGCTTTGAGCACCCTTCAGAGGTCCAGCATGAGTTTATTCCCCAGGCCATTCTGGGTACTGGTGTCCTGTGTCAGGCCAAGTGGGCAGCAAAATTTCTGTGAGCGATGTGTAACAAACTAGACTTAAGTCACAAGCAAAAGTGAGTCTGCTGGGAACTGAGGAGAAGGAACAGTCCAGACCCAAGGAGATGCATGTGTAAATTCCCTCTGGCACATGTCATCGGGGAGCAGCAGGATGCCCAGCATGTCCAGAGTGGCTGAGTGAGGCCTGAGAAGTGGCTGGGCTGGGATGATGGAGGAGGTCTGGATTTCATGCTAAATATACTAGGGAGGCTGGACACCATGGAACATCCCTTTAATCATAACACATTTAAGCCAGAATTACATAGTGAAACTGAGTCTTAAAAAGGAACACATGCCAGGCGGTGGTGGCATATGATTTTAATCCCAGCACTTGGGAGGCAGAGGCAGGTGAATCTCTGTGAGTTTAAGGCTAGCCTGGTCTACAAAGTGAGTTCCAGAACAGCCAGGGCTATGTAGAGAGACCCTGTCTAAAACAAAACAATCCCCCTACCCCCAACATGTGTAGCACAGCATGTGTATGGCATCCTGGAGACTGTGCCAAGACAGACACCTCTAAAGCCTCCATATCTGCAGCTCTGCCCTCTGCCCCTTTCCTGCAACATGGCAGGTGTTCTGTCCCACAGGTAAGAAATGGAAGCCTGGGTGTCAAGTTTCTGTCCCAGGCTTCTCAGAAGAGGCCTGCCCAGCCTTGCAGCACCACAGCTCTGAGGCTGACAAGGGGCCCTGCATCTTGGGATTAGCTGAGCTGGCTGAACCAGCCCTTTTGACTAGAAGCAGACAGCTGGGACCAGTGTCCCCCAACACCTGCTGAGTATCTGGGTCCCACAGATGATGCTCCTACAGCTGGTGCCAGCTCCCCTACTCCTCCAGAACCTGCAGATCTGCTGCCACCCTTGGTTTATACTGGGGATGGAACCCGGGTCTTTGTGAGAGCTGGGCGGGCACTCTAGTGAGCTACCGGCCCAACAGGCCTGCTTTTCGAGGAAGTTTTGTAACAAAAGGAACAAAGACATGAGGGATGGTCAGAAGAGGGTATTGGCTCAAGGGGATGTTGTAGGTGTCTGAAGTATCCTCCTGAGAGATTCATGGTGGTCCCTAGCTGGTGATGCTCTTGAGAAGTGATTGGCTCAGAGGGCACTGACTCCCGCCATTTCCTGCACTTATGACTATTGGGCTGTTACAGGGTGGGGCCTGTTTGGAGAAGTCAGTCATTGGGACATGCTTTTTTGTTTGTTTTGTTTGGTTTTTCAAGACAGGGTTTCTCTGTGTAGCTTTGCGCCTTTCCTGGAACTCATTCTGTAGCCCAGGCTGGCCTCGAACTCACAGAGATCCGCCTGCCTCTGCCTCCCAAGTGCTCGGATTAAAGGCGTGCGCCACCACCACCTGGCAGGACATGCTTTTTTGAATGGTGTATTGCCCCCAACCCCAAGCACGCTTCCTGGCCACCAAGGGGGAGCAATTTTGTTCCTTCACACCCTTCTACCATGATGCTCTGCTCCAACCACCTGACCATGGATTTGAAACCTCAGCAAGTATAAGCCCAAACAAGGCCTGTTTAAGGGAGGAGACACTTGGTCACCTGCATGCCCCCAGGAGTGACAGAGCTGACGAGGAGGAAGGAGTTGGGGATTCAGGACACAGGTTCTTGGGAAGGTCAAACCGTTGGAGCCAGATCTTATTGTCTCTGAGAGAAGCATAGTTCATTTGGTGTGGCAGGAGGGAGCCAAAAACAAGGCTGGTACAATTCATCATCAGGCCTGGGGATGGTACTAAGTGAGAACTGGCCCATCATCCTGACCCTTTGATGGGCTGGGAGGGAAAGATCACCCTCCAGCCTGCGGGACTGGAGAAGAGGGTTGTAGACTGAGCACAGGGAGCATATGATGTGGCTGTTTGGGAGAGCAAGACCTCGAACAGAGGCGTGCGCGGGGAGGGGGGGGGGGGATGGCTGTTCCTGGGCCATCTCTGGGTTTGTGTGGTTAATGCTTATGGAGGCCCAGGTCTGCCTGCTCATTTGCCGGCACAGCTGTGGAGCAGGTGGAAGGGGATTTCCCTGGGTGGTGGGACATTGCCAGCTCAGTGGGACAAAGGGAGAGAGGGTGTTTGCCAGGAACGTGGTGAAAGAAGGGATAAACAAGGCACGTTGGCCGGCAGCTCGGTTTTCCAGGTGTATCTGCCTACGGCTCCCCGGGTTGTATTTTAATACGAACCTGGAATCTCACAGATGCTCAGAGGCCT
The DNA here is from genome assembly GCF_949786415.1 of Peromyscus eremicus. Classification (NCBI taxonomy): domain Eukaryota; kingdom Metazoa; phylum Chordata; class Mammalia; order Rodentia; family Cricetidae; genus Peromyscus; species Peromyscus eremicus. The sequence continues at coordinate 23,379,435 of NC_081436.1, read as the reverse complement.
CAGCAGCGTCAAACGTGGCTTTCCTGTGTATGTGTGTTTCTTCCAGGGCTAAATCCACTCTTGGGAGTTTGGCAAGCTCTGTCTGTGTGTATGCACAATCCCCCAACCCTGCCCCTCTGCCCTGATTTTCCAAAGGTCACCACTTGAGGTCAAGTTCAGCAGGGACTAGTGCCAGGCTGGTAAGTTCTCCCTAAGATGGTGTGGACCCTTGTGCTGGTCTGAGTCCAGTCTAGAGGTCAGGGGTACCAGATGAGCCTAGACAAAACTTGGGGAGGGAAGGAAAGGGGAAATCGAGAAGCAGAGGGGCTGTGATACCATAGTCTTTCTCTTCTTATACCACCTCCCAAGGCCCCCAAGGGATGCAGCTCTCCTGGGGTCTGGGCATGTGACTCAGGAAGATTGGGTCCTAAGCAGCACCAAAGACCCGGATCCTGGAACTGGGGCACAGGTGGGGAAGGGGTGTTGGGAATGAGGCCAAAGCCGAGTTAGAACTGGGGCACTTTCCACGTGGGACTTGGTTCTATGCAGCCTTCCTCGGAAATCCTAGGAAATTGTATGTCTGAGTCTAGCTCAGTGGAACTGGCCAGGCCAGGTGTGGGGCATGTATAGATGGGTGAGGCTTTGGGGCAGGCTAGAAACAGATGTTGCTCTGTGGGAGTCAGGGTGTCCCCCTCCCCCAACTCCCACGTTAAAGAAGAGCCTCCTCCGAGTAAACCACACGTTTATTTTGAACATTCAAATTTACAAAAACAAAAATGGTAACAAAACCATGACACAGATCACACACACACTCACACACACGAAGTATCTCATGTCACTTATATACAAAATAGAGAAGAGTGAGGAGGGTGGAGGGCAGTGGAGGGCACTCATTTCACAGTGTCCGATGATGACAATGACTTCACATGCTCACACTGGCTGTTCAGTCTGGGAAGGAGCCGGTTCCCCACCCAGCAGGGGCAGGGCATAGGGTGAGAGGTGGGATCTGGAGTGGCAGGCAGCTGGAATTAAGGGGTGAGGAGAGGAGGCCCTTATCTGGGAGGAGACACTTCCCCAGTTTCCTCAGGCCAAAGGTGCTGGGACTTACAGGTCGGTGAGACCCAGTTTTTGGGGAAACGGAGAAGATGAAGCACAGTCGAGGGGCGTCGAGGGTCATGTGAGCTCCCTGGCCAGGCCTCAGCTTCCCCATCTGTAAGCCAAGGGCTGAGTTCCCTCCCACAGATCCCCATGTTCCTGTCTGTGGTCCCCGTTCATGTGTAACTGGAGTGAGATGATGCCTTGGGATGTGGGAGAGGCCACTTCATGCCTCGGCGATGGGGAAGCTGGCAGAGATCAGCTCAGAGCACCTGGCATAGGCCTTGTCCAGAACAGGAAGCTGAGGAGGAGGCACCTCCGCCTGCCCTTCCTGCCTCCACTCCAGAGACACTCCTTTCCTGCCCTGCAAACTGCAGACCGGATAGAGGCTGAGGCTGAGCATAGGTGAGAAACCCTTCACTGACCCCGAGCCCCACACCTCATCTCTGCTCCTTCTGCACTCTGAAGGAGGTGGCACCATCCTCTGGGCATGTAACCTGCCTCCAAATAGAAATTGCACTCTTACCAGTTGGCCAATTCATACCGGGCAAGTTACTTTACCTTTTCAGAGTCCTGTCCTTCCCTCCTGCATCACAGGCTAAGAACAGGCCTACCTCGTCCCTGCGCTGTAAGGACAACCAGATGGTGCAGGTAGAGCACTCTACGGTTGCGGTGTCTAAGGCTGCCTAACGAGCCCAGCTCCATCTTCCTCAGACCCAGGGGCAGCTCGGGGTCACAGATGTCTTGTTGGGAGCAGCAGAGGCATCCAAACAGGGGTCCATGTGCTCAGGGAACATTCATAGCATAATAGAACAGGTGGGGACTTTAGAAATAGAGAGCCAGCCCTTTCCCTAGTGATCTACACTCAAGAGACATGCCCCAATGTCTCCATTTCTTTCTCGGGGGTGGGGAGGGGGGGGTTGGTAGGTGGTTGGAGTTTAACCAGAGTGACCTTGCACAGGAATGCGGCTGAGGTGTCATTTCTCATTACCACTGTGACAAAGCAGAAAGGATCAGGATGGTGTGTCTGGTGGGCTCAAATGACCCGGCAGTTTCTGCCACATCCTTCCTAAGACTCTGTCCTCCGAGGCCTCCTCTAAAGCAACCTCTTCTAGAGCAATAGCAAAAGGCTGATGAGGCTCAGAGTCCCCGAGGTCTAAATTCTGAATCCAGCTGTCACCCGGCAACAACTTGAGCGACAGACACTTGACCCAGCACTGGGGCTGATGTCATTGGCTGTCACTGGGCAACGGGGATCTCAGCAGGTCTGGGTGAAGCCACTGAAACTGTCTTCAGGGGATGGGGATGGAGGTGCTGAGCCATGTAGCTGCTCTCAAAATGGAAACAGAGATCTGCAGGCCAGACGCAAGTCTTGGACACGCTTCCCTGGCACGGGCTGCAACCTCCCACTCCTGCGCCATGTCTCAGGCTGAATGGCCATGAGGAGTACAGACAGGGACAAAAGCTGGTGGCAGTAGAGGCGGGGCACCAGTGCCCACTGATTCAGCCAGCCTGCTACGGCTCCAGTACTTAGGAGAGGACCAGGAGGGTACTGCATCCTCGGTTATCTATCTGTGCTGGCTCTTTCCCTCACCCCTGAGGCTGGATATCCCATAAAGATGTTCTAGTGCCCTGTTGGAAAGCATTGCGCCCTCTCAAGTGCCTCCCTGTACAGGTATAAGCTGGGCTCAAAGACCCTCAAGGACAGGCAGTATGGTACACAGGGAGGAGCACTGAGGAGGAATTCAGAAGCCCTGGGCCTGCCATGTTGTGCTGTGTGGTCCTGGACAAGTGCATTACCCTCTCTCTGCTCTTCCCCATCTTCTACAAGCAAGAGCTTACGACGGGCGGCCTTTCTCAGCACTAACATTCTCCCGTGCTCCTGGGGTGGGTGGTAGGGACTCACAGACAGGAACCAGGAAGCCACTAGCTGAGACGCTCTCAGAAAAGCAAGGGTGAAGGATCCAGTGGGAGCTAATCCTTACGTGTATCTGGTCTGCCGTGAACCTTGTCCTTGACCCTGACCTTTGAGCCAGCTGTGACCCTAACCCTTGCCTAGCCTGATCCCATGTGCTATCCAGTTCCAGAACCTTCTGTGCTAAGCCACTGGGCCTTCAGTGCTGTCCTTGCCTGCTCTGTCCGCCAGGTATCATGTTCTTTTTTTTTTTTTTTTTTGGTTTTTCGAGACAGGGTTTCCCTGTGTAGCTTTGCGCCTTTCCTGGAACTCACTTGGTAGCCCAGGCTGGCCTTGAACTCACGGAGATCCGCCTGGCTCTGCCTCCCGAGTGCTGGGATTAAAGGCGTGCGCCACCACCACCCGGCAGGTATCATGTTCTAAGTGTGGCACTCTCAGAAGCGACCAACAAACACTAGGGCCTCAGCTCACAAAGGAGGAAAGCCAGGCCCAGAAAGGGTAGGTTCTTACAGAAGGCCACACAGGAAGTCAGCAGCAGGGCTGACTATGAAACAAGAGGTCCTCTCTCTCACTCGGTGCTCTGCCCTCCCTCAGTATCCGCCAGCCTTTCCAGGGCCACGCAGAAGAAACCGATATGGTGGCTAGGCCACCGGGCCCTGGCAGGAAAATGTCTCCTGGATCACAGTACCTCTGCTTTGGATGCTCTCAAGCCAGGCTAGAGTGACCCAGGTCCTGTCTTGGGCACGGGGGTGGGTGGTCAACCATGCTGGTGGGCAACGTCGCCGGTGGGTACAGGGGGTGATGAGAGCCCTTTGGCCTCTGAGGTCTTGGTCCCTAGCTGTTAGGTGGGAGCTGGGAAGGGAACATCCTGGAAACTGAGGTGGGCCTTGAACTGACATCAAACCAACATCCAAACCACAACACACAAAGAAACTGGTGCCGGGGGGGGGGAGGGGGCAGTGGCAGCAATGATCCTGTAGGCCCTGTGGGCAACTGAGGCAGACAGACAAGGAGGGTCTGATCTCATACATCTCTGGCATCCCTTCTACGGCCTGATGTAGGCCTGAAGCATAAGGAACGAGAGGGTCAAAGGCCACCTATACCCACAACTCCTCAGGGGATGTTGTTGGAATTAGTGGGGTCTGCTGTGACTGGTGGGAGGTCAGAGTGTGTGAGAGCAGAGACCAAGCCAACACATCTCGCCAGGAGGCGGAACTGCCTCAACTCCCCTAGGTTGAACCAGTTGAGATACTGGTCCCTACCCAGGTGGCTGAGGAGACATCCATCCAGGGCAGGGTATTCTGGAGGTATGGGTGCCTGTGATGGGAAGTGGGAGGTACGGCCAGGAGTGTGGGAGGAGGGAAGACCAGCACATGGACAGGCTGAGGAGGGAAATGCCCCTTCAAAGGTCCCCAAAGTGACAGGCAAGGGAGGGGCCCTGAACAAGGTGGCCCCTCATGCCTTGGCCCTCCCCTTGCAGACATCGAAAGCGGCCTTCTTGGCACCTCCGAAGGCCTCCACCAGCTTATCCTCCCAGGGGAGGACATTGCCCATCAGTGGCCCAGTGCAGTTGGCCAAGCCTAGGACCTGGACAGGTGTCAGGACATGGTCCCACAGGTTGAACTGTGCAATGTCACCGACGAAGGCCTGGGTGGCATCAAACCGGCCCCCCAGGGTATCCTGGGCCAGGAGAGCAACAAAGAAAGGAGAGAGACGAGAAATGAGGGGACAAGAAGAGAGGCAGGCCCGCCAGGTTTGCACCTGCCAAAGCCAGGTTCCCAAGGTTCTAGCCCCACCCACCCAAGGATGCTCCCTCTCCAGGCTCTAGCCTCACTCCCAAGGTTCATGCCCTATGCCAGCCCCACTCTACGCGCCTCCTTAGCTCTCCGCTGCCCATCTGCAAACTGGTGAGTTAAACAGGATGCTCGCTGCTGCTGTTTTCACTTCCTCTCATTTCCTTGTCAGGGGACCCAGAGGGAGTAGGGTAATGACTCGGGGGTGCACGCTACCTGAGCCTTACCTGTTCTTGGCCCAGGATAAGGATGCCGTGTGGCTTGATGGGGTGCCAGGCTGCCAGGTTCTCACCAGAGCCCCGCAGCTCACCGTCCTGGTAGGCAGACCACAGCCCATCCCTGGTCGTCCAGGCAATGCAGATATGGTGCCAAGTGTTGTCCTTCAGGCTCAGAGGCAGCTGGGCCACCTGGACACAGGACGCAAACCCAGGTGAGAGGCCCAAGGCTGGAGAAGTGGGACAACTCTGCAGCCAGCCTCACAGCCTTCCTCTGGGGACAGAACCCAAGGCCTGACTTGCATTCCATCCATGGTCTTTCTTGTCCCTGCTCTTCCTCTTCTCACGTGACCCCACCAAGCACCTCCCTTGAGGTCACAGAAACTATCTTTTTGGTTTTCAGGGCTTCAAGGTCACCCATGGTAGGGACAGGGACCACAAACCCATTTTCCTTACACACCTAAAACAGTGCCCAGCACACAGTGGGGCTCATTCACTAGGACAGAATGAGCTTTGGACTCAGAGGCTGGGTCCCAGGGTCTGGCCCTGGATCTGCCACCATCTCTTATGTGACTTTGGGGAGGCTGTTCTTTTCTTTCAGGGCCTCATCTACAAAGTGGGAGAGAGCATACACAGTCGAGGCCTCTTCCTGCACTCAAGGCAGATATGGCTAAGCAATCACGAGCCTAGCCGCAACCTGGGACTGTTGCTGATGGTGCTCTGGAAGTCTGTTGACGGCTTGGTGTTGGTCTGTGAGGTGAAAGCCACTTGTCTGTGGCTTTAAAGGGCTCCTTTATCTCACAAGTGCTCTGAGATCACGACTTCATAAGGCATTCTCTGATGCCTGCTGGGTGCCAGGCTCCATTCCAGACTCAGAGGGTGGATCTGGGCACGGCCTTGAATGAATTGTGCCTGCATGGGAGAGCAGGGCTTCAGGGACAACCTTGCCTGTAACTGTTCATCTCCACTGTTAGCTTGACTGGATTTGGAATCACCCAGAAGACTTACTTCTGGGCATTACTGTTAATGAGGGAGTTTCTAGAGAGATCTAGTAGGAAGAAGGCCTACTCCAAATGTGGCTGATGGGATGCAGTTCTCAGACTGAATAAAAAGGAAGAAGCCAGCTGAGAGGCCGCATCCATCTCTGCATCCCGACACTCTGGCCCTCACAGCTACAGCTGCTCCTGCCTCCCTGCCTTTCCAAGATGGACTGCACCCCTCGTACTGGGGGCCAGGCATTTTATCACAGAGCTGGGGGCTGCAGGGGACGCCGGCGGGGGTCGGGGGGGGGAGAACCTGCTCACAGAAGCCCCCTGGAAGGACATGGAATTGGCTATGGGTCGGCAAAGCTGGTGCTTCCAGCCGAGCAAAGGCAGAGGAAGGAGCGGGGAAGGGCTGCGGGCAGGAACAGAGGGGACTGCGCAGTGCCCTGTCCAGGGTGCTGAATTCTCCATCTCGAGAGCCTAGTGTGGCCCTCTGCCAGGTGGCGGAGGCAGGCCAAGACGAAGAGGTCAGGACAGCCCTCTCACGTGGAGCCTGGTCACCCCTGTGATCTTGGGCCCCCAAGGCAACACAATGACCCCCTGGGCCACTGCCTCCTGTCTCTTGGACCAAGTGGAGCTCCCAGATGTATAGCTTGTGGGCTGGTCCCAGGAGAGTGTGACCTGTGATATCTGCTTTGGGGATCACCGGCAGCCCGCCTCTCTCCAGACAAGCCCTTTAGTAGTTCTCCATCCCCCTCCCCGCCCCTCCTCCTCCGTTCAGGAGAATGCACAGGGCTCGGGGCGCCGATGCCTGTAGGCTGGCCTCTAGCCACGTGACCTGGAAGTCAGCCTGTTTGCCCTGCTTCAGCCAGCCCTGCATCAGGATTGTCTACATTCCCAGAACCGAACTCAGCATACAGTAGGTCTTTAATGTATGCTGAGTATGGTGAACAGGAGAATAGTGTCAACTCACATTCAGCCCCGAGGTAGTTCGGGGCACTGTGCTTTGGGAAGCAGAGCCCACCCGTCCCCTGCCCCAGGGCCCTAAACCCCGCCCAGTGTCCTAGACTCCACCCACCTTGTCGTTGATCAGCAGTTCCATTGGCTCAGGGCCGGCCTCCAGCAGCACGATCTCATTGGCCTGCCCGGGCACTGAGTAGGAGAAGGGGGTGCCCTGGCCGGAGCCACCCGACCTGGAGCGCAGCCACATGCAGGCGGTGAAGGCGTAGAGTTCAGGCAGCGCCTTGCGAACGCGGGCATACATGTAGTTGTTGCGGATGGGGATGCTGACTTTGAAGGCATCTGGGGGACTGTAGGCCGAGGACCCTGGAGGGGACAGGGCAGGGTCAGTGGACACTGAGCAGTGAGGGCTAATGGCTCCAGTCCACTGGGGCGCAGGTGTGCGCGCGGGGGTGGGGGTGCCAAGTGATTTCACCTCATCTACTTTTGCCTCTGGGCTGAGGTGTGATTGGATGAGGCCCAGCGGCTCTGGACTTCAGATGTCCCGAGTTCAAATCTTGCCATTACTAATTTCTGACCTGTGAGTCTCAGTGAGATAAAGGCAACCTTCTTGGGCGTCCATTTCTTCAGTAAAATGGGCCAATGACCCGTTCTCCATTCCACACTGTGAGGGTTGGCAGGCTCATCAAATACTAGCTATGATCATGACTGTATACAGTTGTTCATCAACTTGAGAAGCCTTCTGTGGTGCCCTGTGGCAGGCTGGTTCTAAGGACCTTCTGCATGTCACTTCCTCACAAGCTCAAAAGGCAGGTACTGTTAGAATCCTCATTCTTCAGGTACGTACACCTTGGCACACAGAGGTTATTTTCTCAAGGTCACAGAGAAAGTAAGTGGCAGGGCTTGGATTTGAACAAAGAGTCAAAGACTCAACTCAGTATAGAGACAGGCATGGAGCCCCAGGATGGGAGGTGATGGGGAGGCGGCTACCATGACCTCCCTCCTCTGTCCTGCAGGCAGTTAAGAGGTACTTCTCCTGGTCCTCAGGGGTGTTGGTGTGTGGTGGGGAGTAGCTGGACTGAGTGGGAAGGAAGGCTGCTGGCTGCCACAGTTCAAGTGCCCAACTGGGTGCCTCCCTGGAGCTCCCCAGGTCCACTGCTCCCCGACAGCTGAAACCAGCATGGCCCCTTGGCTCCTACAGGTACTTTCTGCTTCTGCTCCCCAGACCTGGCTTAAGATCCCTCTTCCAGCCGGGCGGTGGTGGCGCACGCCTTTAATCCCAGCACTCGGGAGGCAGAGCCAGGCGGATCTCTGTGAGTTCGAGGCCAGCTTGGTCTCCAAAGCGAGTTCCAGGAAAGGCGCAAAGCTACACAGAGAAACCCTGTCTCAAAAAACCAAAAAAAAAAAAAAAAAAAAAAAAAAGATCCCTCTTCCAGGAAGACACCTGAGCCATACCTAGCTTCCTAGGTCTCCCCAACTTGCCCTCACAAGGGCCCATCAGAACTCATACGTCCCTAACCCCGCTCCCCATCTCTCAGGTGAAGACAGTGAGGCCTGAGGAAATGACCTTTCAAGGTCACAGAGCAAGTCTGTGACAGACTTGGAACCCAGGAGTCCTGATACCTGCATCTACACACTGTCCTTTGTGATTCTCTGACCCCTGGCAGTGCCAGGCCTAGGGGGTTAATTAAATGATAGAAGGCTGGCAGATTAGTAAAAGGTGCTAATTGTGGATAGCTAAATGCAAGGCCATGGAGTCTGAAGGATCTGGTCATAGGTCAAGTAATTTGAGAAATCCACCAGGGTCATCTCAGCATCCCAATCCACCAGGGAGAGAAAAGTGCTGCGTATGTGCATCTCAGATCTTAAGGGTAGGGGGCAAGTACTTCAAGGTCATAGGTAGGTAGGACAGTTACCCGCTGTATCTCTAGGGGTTGTGCTTCAAGGTCATAGATAGAACAGATATCCACTACAGTCTAGACCATCTACTCCCTGGTTATGTGACCTTTGACAAGTCACTTGACCTCTCTCCAATTCATTCTCATTACCTGTGAAAAAGCCTGCCCTTAGTGAAGATTAAATCAGCCAGCCTGTCATCACACAGCCAGCTCCTGGACCCAGCAGAACCAGAAAATGACAGTTAATTGTCAGCAGCTTTGAGAGTGACAGCAATCCCCCCAAGTAGGCTCCTTCTCTCACGTTCAACAGCCTCTGGAAGTGGCAGCCAGAGATGAGGGCCTGGCGGCTCAGCCATCTGCACCCTGGGACCTACCGTGCTCCAGCTCTGCCACGCGACCCTGCAGGGCGTTCAGCTCCTTCTCCACTTCCTGTCGCTGCTGGTGGCTGCCGTGACTGAGGGCAGCACGTTCCTTCTCCAGGGCCAGCACCTTCTCGAGCAGCTGGCCTTCTAGCTGGTCCATCTTGGAGTGCAGGGCAGTGGGCACAGCTGGGGCTGGTGCCGAGGAGAGGTTCCCGCGGGCCGGGAGCTCCTGCTGCTCCAGAGGAAAAGGAAGGGCGGTGATGTCACATGGAGATGCCACCACTCTGCCGGCCACCACTGGTGAGCCTGGCTTTCGGTAGGGCAAAGCTGGGATGAGCGGAGCAAAGGCGGGCAGCCTACGCACAGAGCCGGGATGCAGAGGGAGTAAGAACTCATGCAAGCACAGCTTCGGAGCGGAAAAGCATCACACTGGGGGCTTCTAGAGCCTTCTATGGCTGGGCTTCTATGGCACAAATCCCCCTCTAAGGGCTGGAACATAGTTGAGGGAGGGCAGGGCCTGCTAGGATGCACTTGTGACCTCCCAGGACATGCCTTCTGGATGGGACTCTGGTATCATTATCTTGGGATTGTGGTCCCAATCCCTGACTCAAGTGACAGCTAAGGACGTAAACCCAGCTTGGGAACCAACCACCTGTATGATGCTGGGAAAACCTGGAGACTCTTCTGAACTTATTTCCGCATGAGACAATTGTACTGCCCTCTTGGAACTGTTCTGGGGAGGATTTATGTGGCAAACACCAATAAAGAGAGCCTGCTGGCACCAATGTCTATCTCACTCAGGGTGTCCCAAGGCAGGCTCTGACACTATCCAGCCCAGGATGAAGATAGCGTCCAGTCCCTCTTCGTCCTATCTTAAACCCTAGTAGGCAGAATTGAGGCAGGCAGGCAAGGCCACAGGTTCTGGACAGGGCATTCTCTGGTGAAAACATCCCAGTAGGTGCTCATGAACGTAATAGGTGCTTGTGGCACATAGCAGGTGCTCATTCATGACTGGTCAATGAACAACTTGGGAGGACTCTGAGCAGAGGCGAGGGCTAAGTTTGAACTTGCCTAAGACCTCCAGTCCTGTGAGGAAACCTCACACCTCATGTGGGAGCCACTTGGCAGAGCTGGGGACAGATGGGACAGGGAGGGTGCAGGGCTCCCCAGGGGGATTCATGAAAGATGCTGACAGGAGCATGTGGCTGCTGCTGCTGGTGAGCTGGATGGAGAGCTTCAAGCACGTGACTGAAGGCTCCCTGTGACTCCCACTGAGCTTCCCTGCCGTGAGAGATCCAGAGGGTGGCTGTGGCTTGCGCCCCGCTGCCGCCTTTCAACACAACAACCCATGCACCCAAAACCCTGTGGCTGACCCACACCCCAGCCAGGCTATGGGCCTCTCTCCCTGTGCACCACAGTTCTCACATGGGGTGTTACGGGGACGGACAGAATGGTGGCACCAGGCCGTCACGCCACTACCCTGCTCATGAGGGACAGCAGCAGCGCTAAGGGTGAGGCCCTGCACCTCCTCAGCTGGAGGCCACACCCCTGGTTACCACAGCAGCTCTTGTGCCACGGAGTCCATCAACACAAGGGACACACTTGTCCCCTTAGCACAGGAAAGGTTAAGAGGCGTGTCCGGTGTCACCAAGCAAAATGACCAGCAAGGCCAGAGCTAGGTCGCCTAGGCTGAAAGGGTCGCTAAGTTGTCCTCAGGGGCAGAGCCAGTGCCTCGAGGCTCAAGATGCTCAAGGGATGCCAAGAGACACTGTCCTGTCTCCAGCTGGGGGTGCTCCCTCCCTCCCTCCCTCCCCTCTCCCCTCCAGTAGTGACCAGGACACTGCGGGGTTTGGCTGCTTCTTTCAAGGGGACAGACACACAGGTGGCCAGGGGAAGTGAACAAGCTGTCCTTTGTCGAACTGTTTGGTGGCACCAGGAGGCCAGGGAGGAGGGGGCTCCGAGAATGGGCTGCAGCACCCCCCCACCCCAGCATGTGAATCAGAGAAACATGACGCCCCCACCTCCCTTCCATCTGCCACAGGCGCAGGCTGCGTGGCGTGGGCTCTGGGCCTCGTGCCAAGTGGGCCCCAGCCCGAGATGGTAGGGGGACAGCGGAGATGATGTCACACTGTCCCCCACACAGTGCCTGATAGGGCAGGAAGGGAGGGCTGGACTCCAGGTGGGCTGTTGAGAGTCGGTGGTAGAGTTTATTATATCTGGGCCTGGAGCCAAATCCCAGGGTTCTCGGCCCAGCTCAGCCATCACGAGCTAATGGGGAGGGGCGGTGGGAGTGGGAGGCTCCTTAGTGCTCAACAGGGAATGCCAAGAACAGCGCCATTGCTGACACCAGACATGGGACAAACACTTCTCAGCTGCTCCTACCTCCTGAGGACTAAGTTAGAGACCAGGGTGTTGAGGCACAGCAGTCCCGTGCCCACTCCTCGTACCAACCCTCACATTCTGAGTCTCAGTTTGTTCTTCTGCAAAGTGGGTATGTAGCGTTGCCCCGGCTGGGAAAACCTAAAGGGATGGCCTCAGTGGCCATGAGAAGGCCAGGAAAGGCAGGCTGTGTCACACTGTGGGCAGTCTCACAGAGGGCCCCATAGGAGAATCCTGCCAGTGTGGCATGGCTGAGGTGCGGGGTGGGGGTGGGGGTGGGGGAGCAGGAAAGTCAACTGCCTTGGCTCCATGCAAGCGGCTGCTTCTTCTGGGACAGGCGTAGAGGAAGGGCCTGACTTCAGGTCCGTGCAGTCCACCCTGCCTGCCCAGCCCAGGTTCTGGGGACAGCAGCACAGGCCTCTCCGCCCAACTGTGCCCATATCTTGTGAGTCCTGCCAGCTCACACCCTGACTTCAGCTGAGTGGCTTGTTATTAAAAGATGCTGTGCCTCAGTTTCCCTCTCAGCACAAGAGCAATATTGTCTCCGAGCCCACAGAGGAGCAGGTCTGGGAGCTGGGTGGGGTGCTGGCTATTGTCACCGCCACCAACACGATGCCTTAAAGGGGCTGGAGACTCAGCTCAGCAGAGGGCCCCAGCACCACACAAACCGTCTGTGGTGGTACACACCCCGGGACCCCAGCCCTCAGGAGGTGAAGTCAGGAGGGTCAGAAGCTTAAGGTTTCCTTGGCTATACATCGAGTTCAAGGCCAGCCTGGGTTACACGAGACCCCATCTCAAAAATAAGTAAACAAATGTCTTGAAAGGATACACATTTCCCCATATCCAGCCCTGAAACCATCTGTCAAATTATTACATTGGGAGAAGAGCTAGGCACAGGACGGTCATCAGTCAGCACCGCCAGACGTCAGGTGACTCGGGGAGGAGGTGGCTCAGGCAGGAGGCAGGGGTGAGATGGTTGATTCAGAATGAGGCGCCCGTGCCCCGACACCCCAAATCCGTCTCACCCTGAGGCTTCAGCACAGGCTGTTCCTTCTGCCAGGAATACTCTTCCTGCCCCACCCCATCCTCGCCCGAGAGAGCTCCTGCTCTTCCAGATGGCAGCTTCCCTCAAGCCCGAGCCAAGATGCTCCAAGAAGAGAACGGGGTTCCAAGCTCTGTCGGGGCTTCTGAGCCCTCGTTCGCTCGTTCACGCCGCAGCCACGGCGTGTGCTCTGGCAGTGTGGTGCCTGCGTGACGGTCATCACCTCGGCCGAGCGGTCTGCACTGCTGCGGGATTTCTCACTTACGGAAGCTGCTCGACCACTCCGACCCTCATGGCCGTCATCGGGGGAAGCCGGGCCGGATTTTGAATACTTCCTACACTCGGCTCATACGTGGTGAGATGGAAGGCAGGAACTAAGATGGTGTGTCACATGTGGCCCTCGAGCAGTTGTTACTATTACTATTATCTTTACTGAGGGGAAAAGGGAGGTGCTGGAGTTGGGTGGCTTGACCAGAAGGCCAGCGGAGGCACCCGTGCACAACCCTGGCGGTGCTGAGCCTCCCCTGGTGTCCCCAGCAAAGACAGGATCCCCCATCGCAGATCATTTGACTCAGAAATCCTGGCAATAGTCTTGGCTCAGCCCCACCGTGCTGTGGGCCTTGGACAAGTCCCTTGGCCTCTCTGATCCTGTCCCCCCTAGGTAGAACTATGGAGGACACACAGGCTCAACTGTTGTCCTCAGGGTTCACCAGGGATAAGACACTCAAACCATCCCGGAGTCGCCCTGTTAAGCTGATTCCTTTGTGAGCAGCTTAACCTTTGACCTCATCCCACCATGGACAAAGACTTCTAGAGTGGCACAGCACCGGCCATCATGAATTAGCAGAACCATACACATTGAAACCCTGAGAGTCCCGAGCGCTTTACACCCACCAGCTCAGGGAAGCTCGCAAATGACCAGGCCTGGTGGGCGAGGCTTGCTCTTGGGTGGGCGTGGAGACTTGCAGCCACTTTGGGAAAATGTGTCACAGTACCTACAGATGCTAAATATATGTCCCTGCTGGCACCCAGGCATCCCACTGCAGGGCCAGGGCCAGCAGAAAGGAGGGCTGGTGGCCACCCGAAGAGACCATACAGTGTTCACAGCAGCTTCGAGCTAGAATTAGGCAGAATCTGAAGGTGCGTCCTCAGAACAGGCTAGCGGGTGGTGGTGCCTCTACACAGTGACAAGTGGCCGCTGCCACAGACACCTGACTCAGTGGCACAGGCACAAAGCCGCTCAAGGTTCCAATACAAGCAAAACCCATTAATAGGTCGGGCATGGTGGCGCATGCCTTTAATCCCAGCACTCGGGAGGCAGAGGCAGGAGGATCTCCAAGTTCGAGGCCAGCCTGGTCTACAAAGCGAGTTCCAGGACTACACAGAGAAACCCTCCCTGTCTCAAAAAAAATCAAGAAAACACACACACACACACACACACACACACACACACACACACACACACAAAACAACAACAAAAAAAACCATTAATGGTGAGCACAGCCAGAATGGAGGGACCCCAGTGGCTTTGGGGGGCCCAAGGGAACCTTCAGGACCTGGGAAGGCTCTAACTATCACCTGGGAGTGCCTTCCTAGGGGCGCCCACATGTATCTGCCCAGATCTGTCCACTCGAGATTTGTACCCTTTATAAGTGAGACGTGAACCCTTACAGACCATGGATGTGTGGTAGACCACAGCAATAAAAAGCAATTGTGCTTCTGACCCGGCAGGAAAGGCCTCTCTTCCTGGGAGGACAAGAGACTTTTTTAAAGGGCATGTGGTGTCCCTTCCCATTCAACAGATGGGATCATTGAGGATCAGACACAGGGAGGGTCTAAGGTCACAGCACAAGGAAGGGTAGCAGATCCAGGGTTTTCAAAGCCAGGTTTCTTGTTAGGATGAAGACCACTTACAGGCTCAGTTAGGGGCTTTTCACAGCCCAGCTCAACCATTTTACAGACATGAAAACTGAGGTCTGGAAAGGGAGTGTTCTGAGTCTCATGCAGCTGGCCTACCTGGGGCCATTTAGAGCTGTCAGGGTGTCTAGGAAGCATCTGGTCTGCTATAGATTTATTAGTTTGTTTTTTTTTAGATGGAGGCTCATGTAGCCCAGGCTGGCCTCGAACTCACCATGTAGCCGAGGATGACTTTAAAAGTCTCATCCTTTTGCTTCTACCTCCTAAGAGTTAGGATTACAGGTGTGTGCCAGAATGCCCCATTTATTCTGTGCTAGGGATTGGACTCGGGGCTTTGCACATGCTTGGCAAGCGCTCTACCAATGGAACTCCACCCCAGGCCCTCCCTGTAGAGTCTTTACAAAGGGGAACCCTGACAGGGCCAAGGGGCAGAGGTCTGCCTGTGTTTCATCCCTCAGACTCTGAGCCTTCGGGTCCCTTCTCCCCAAGACAGAGGCGTGCATGGCCTATTTCACATGACAGAGACTGAAGGAGCCAATGTATAATACATACCTAAAAAGGGCCAGCTGCTCCCAGCAGCCCCAGGGGAGCCTCCACACCAGCAGGGCCAGCCTCCAAGACCTTGCCAGCATCATGCTCACTCTTAGCACCCAAATATGAAGGTGAATCACTTGTATTCGATCACTGTCTTGTAGGTGGGGAATGTCTGATTCCTGAGTGTAGAATCAACACAAAGAACCAGACAGGACCCTGGAACTAGATACTGATAGGTCAAACCCAGGCTCTGATGCTGGGTGACCTGGGGCCAGTGTTTTAACCTCTCTGAGTCTGGTTTGTTTGCACAAGAGGAGTAGTTTCTCCTCCACAGAGTGAAGGGAGGATTAAATGAGATGATGTGAAGGTCCTGATGCACAGTAAGTGCTTAGTAATACGGACGATCATTGTTAGAATATCAGAAAGTGTGGCTTCCCTGAACCCAGCATCCGCTGGGATTCCCATCAGGATGCTCTTCACCGTGGCTCTGCTCCAGAATGGGGGCAGGACAATGGAGGACAGGGTTTATGTCAAAGAAATTCTGTCTAAACCAATCCTGAATCTTCACCCTATACATACATTATTAGCACAAAAATGGAACTCCAGGACACGCCAGCATGGCCGGATGCCACGTAAGTGGACCAGCTCCCTCGGAAAGTGGTTCTTGGCCATAGTCAGGAGAAGCCAACATCCTCTGACCTGGGAATGGTACTCCAGGGACTTCAGCTAAAGGCTCCATTCAACAGACTAAAGAGGAAACAACTTCGCCACAGCCAGGCAAAGGGAAGGGAAGAATCAGAGGAACTACACTCATCCCCAGCCACGGAGGCTAGTGATGATGGGAAAATGGTAATTCTGCCCTGCTCCGTGACAATGCCTGCTGGTGGACTAGTATCAGGGGGCTGCAAAAGGGGAGGGAATAGTGGGATTGAGACACTTCTTTCCAAATGCTTTCTCGGGAGTCCTCAAACGTGGCTCCCACCTGAGGCGGGTATGAGGAGGGGGACAGTCTGACATCTCCACCTATTGAGTCAGGTCTGGCTGGAAGCGGCAGGGGTGACCCAGAGGTGCACAGGTGGGTGGTGATGGGGGGCGGGGAGTGGTCATGGCCAGGGAAGAGCTCTGGGAGGAAGGAGGAGTCTAGAGCAGGTGTTTTTGTGTGTTAGTGTGTGTGTTAGTGTGTGTGTGTGTGTGTGTGTGTGTGTGTGTGTAGGGGAGTTGGACTGACCTAAGAGAAGACGGGAGAGACCTAAGAGAGAAGGCCGAGGAGCCAGATCAGATTCAAGCAGGTGGCTGGATTCAGGCTGGGGAGTGTGTCCCCACGAAGGAACCCAGGGTGGGGACACCCCCAGATGTGCCTGGAGGCGAGGGACCAGCCAAGAGGCAGCTGGGACTGCACACACATGCGGGCAGGATCTGTGGGTCATGTGGAGTGAGCATTGGAAGTCCCTGGGTGTGGTTCAGCCCACCCAGGGGACCCGAGAGGAGAGCCAAGAAGGATCTTGAAGCAGACAGAGATGCTGTGGTGCAGTGAGCGGGGGCAGGGAGATGCATCTAGAAGCCCAGAAGGGAAGAGATATGTGGTAGGGGGAAGGGGTCAGATGTCTGAAAGGAGCCAGCAAGGCAGAGACTGGAAAACCCCTTCAGGTCATGACCTCTGGAGACATTAGCAAGAGTGGATTCAGGGGGGCAGCATCAGTGACAGCAGACCCTGTAAATCTGGGGCTTTTGCCCATACTGAATGGGAAGAGACAGGAGAAATATGTCAGTGGCCGAGAGGTGCATGAGTCCCCACAGAGAGTGGTAACGTGACCCCAGGAGATTGACTCTAGCTGCTGCCAAGCTCAGAAACCAGACCTGGTAGCTCCATGTCCGCTGCACTCAGCAAACACGAGGAGGAGAATGTGGGGAAGCCGGGGCTCCCCATGCCTGGGAAGCTGACCCGCTGCCAAATCCCAGGTGCCAGGATCCCTCCACCTCGGCAGGCCCACCGCAGGGAAGCCCACCCTGCCAAGAGCCAGGTGCCAGGGAGCAGGGCCAGGGTCAGCCCAGCTCTGCCAGTCACAGAAGTGAGAGGGGCCCCCGGTGCCATCTGTGGTGCCAGGGCTGGGGCAGAAGGGAAAGTTGAGGGGGGAAAAATCCAATGATTTTCACATTAGTACAATCTTCTTAAAGGGAGTGTTTGCTCACAATTATGTTCGTGTCTTTGGGATTGGAGTGTCTGGTGAGACGAGTGTCACGATGCCCATTGTATAGGCTGCCCTTCCCTGCAGACTATGAGCTTTTTACTTGGTCTTTTTCCTGTTCTTGCTTTCTGGAACTTCACCCCTGGGCAGGGAAGAGGGGTGCTGGCCTGGCGGGCCTCCCCCTCTGCTGCTCGGCTCAGGAGGTTGGAGCTGGATTTTCTCACTTCCATAAAGGGAGTAGAAGCCTTGGGGATGGTGAGGGGAGGCTGTGGCCTGACATCTTGAAGGTGGGGGTGTGAGCGGCTGACTTCCTGGTGGTCTTCTGGGCTAGGGTCATGGATAGCTCCTCCTGCACCCCCAGATTGAGTTCTCTCCCCATTTAGTTCTCTCAGGCTCTCCCCTCACGTCTGTCCAGCTTCAGCCTGGGGGAGAGAGCAGGGGCCATAGCATTTGCCATATCTCTCCTCTCTGTCGCCGATCTAACTGTGTCTGGAAATCAGTCCATGCCCGGGAATGGCCGAGTCTTCCTAGCTGTTTGTCCTGCCCAATCTGTTTGTCTCCCCGGACTGGGAATTTGTAACAGGGAGAAAGGGAACCATAGGTATAATCAATCAATGGACTTAGCATCACATACAAGCCAGACTAGGGTCCCTACTGCCCCGGCTTCCTGAATCTGACCTGGAAAAGGAGGAGGAGAGAGCTAAGTGGGTCCCTATTGGAGAGTCAGCCGCTGACTCCCCAAGAGTCCCGAGCTTCAGGTATATAAAGCTGGGCGTGGCCGGAGGGTGGGAGGTGGTGCGGGGAGAGTAGGCTGGTGTTAATGGGGCACTCTTGGGCATGAGAGGAGTACTTCCTAACAGCAGTGAGTGTGGGGCGGGTGCTGCTCTGGTTCTGGTAGAAGGACATCTAAGGAGAGCCTCGTACGTGCCCAACATCCCCACACCTGTCCCTTAATCAATTTCCACTACAAGTGATCACCATTCTCCCACTCTAGTGCCTCGGTCATCGTGCCAGGATCCCACCCGGGATCGGGACCAGGACGCTCCCGTGGTGCCAGCCACATGCTCCGGGTGACCGGACGGCAGCAGGGGAGACCCAAGACCCGCGCGTCGCAGTCAGGGCAGTGCCCCCCCACACCTTGTGTCCCCCGACGGCGCGCTGCTCACCTCGATGCGCTCGATGCGGTCCCGCAGCGCGCGCACCGCGTCCTCCAGCTCCAGGAGCAGCGCGGGTGAGTCCCAGGCGCCGTCGGCCATGGTGTCGCGGCGCGGCCCGGCGTCCTGGAGGCCGCGCGGCAGGCCGCTCTCACAGCGGCCCAGCTTGCCGGTGAGCTCGCGGATGGTGTCCCGGTCTGCGCGGATGCGCGCCTCCTGCTGCAGCGCCGTCTGGCGCAGCTGCTCCGCCGTGCTCTGCAGCAGCAGCAGCTCCGCGCGCTCGCCCGCCGCGTCCCCCTGCTCGGCCCCCGACGGGCAGGCGGCGGCCAGCGGCGTGCAGAGGAAGCGGCTGAGCAGGGGCCCGGTCGGCGGCGGGAAGACGCTGGCAGCCGGCTCCCCGGGCAACGCCGAGGGCCCGGCCGAGCCGCCAGCGCCGTGCAGGGCGCTCAGGCTGCGCTGCGGGCCCGGGGCGCCGGCGGCCGAGGCGGCCGAGGCGTTGTCGGTGCCGCCGGGCAGCGCGCGCGCGGGGCTGGCCGCCAGGGGCACGCTGGCGATGATGCAGATGACGGCACCGAGAAACGCCAGCATGCCCGCGGCCAGCAGCACGGCCAGGAACTTCAGCGTGAAGCTCGGAGGGGGCGCACGAGGCCCCCGGCAGGAGCGGCGGCGGGGTCGGGGCGCGGGGCCCGGGAGCGCGGGAGCCGGAGCGGGAGCCGGAGATGTCGCCGCGGCCGCTGCTGCCGCCGCTCTGAGCCCGCGCGGCGGGAGGAGGAGAAGGCGGGCGCGGCGGCCCCGCCCCACTCGCTCCCCCGGGGCCGGCCGAGGCCCAGCCCCGCACCCGTTCCGTGCCGGGAGTCCGGGTGCATGCGCCACGCCCAGGACTTCATCTCACAAGGAGGCGGTGACTGGATGGCTACGCGGTGGCTGGGTTCCAGGGCGACCCTGTTCTCTGGGCTCTGGTCCTCTCCGGGTCCCCGGGAATGCGGACAGCTGAGCCCCTGAGGGGCTCTGGGCTCAGCATGCTGCAGACTCGGTTGCAATTAACACTCTGTGTGAGCATGCTTATGATACAAATGAGGAAACTGAGGTCTCTGGGCTCAGCATGATGCAGGCTTGGTTGTAGTTAAGCCTCAACGTGAGCATTCTCTTGATACAAAGAGGAAACTGAGACCCATGGAGGCCAAGTGGCAACCCAAGGTCACACAGATGGTATGCATTTGGAACAGCATTTGCCTGGACAGGACTAGTAGGGTGGGAGTTGGGGAGAAAAGAGACAGCACCCGAGGGTGAGGAGGCGATTTAACCTAACCTGTTTCTGCTGGGATCACCTGAGTGTCACCTGCTACCTCCAAACTTCCTAGCACAGCAGGGTTCACTTTGCTACACCCCTAGGATGGCAGGGACTATCAGAAGCACCCCCATCTGAGACCTTGAGCCTGCAAGCATCAAGGTTCCCAGAGGAGAACCCCCTAGCTCACTGCAGCCTCCATCAGAGTGACAGGTGGGAAGCAAGCTGGTGCCTCCAGGACCAGGCAGGAGTGGGCTGTGTGTGTGTGTGTGTGTGTGTGTGTGTGTGTGTGCGTGCGTGCGTGCGTGCGTGTGTGTGTGTGTGTGTGTGTGTGTGTGTGTGTAGGTTTTACTTTATCGTGTCTAAAATGTCTATATATAGTCTATTGAAAATTAACTTCGCAATTAAATATTTTAAAAACCTTGCCACCCTTTCCAGTCCAGTCCAGTCCCAGCCCCAATCGTTCTGTGGGTTGTCTTTGCCTGGGGTGGATTCTTGGGCTGAAAGAACTCTGGGAAGCCATGAAGGTTCTTACTGCAGCCTGCAGCTCGTGGGAATTGTTCACTAAGTCCTGAGCCAAGCCTTGACCTGAAGGAAGGCCATCTCAAAGTCTGACCTCCACAGCTGCCAGGGTGGACATGACTGGAAGGGAGACCAGGACATTCCTGAGGGGGTATTAGCCCCCAGGAACCTGGGGGACCCTACCTGACCACTGACACCCCATGGGTGTCCCATGGACGTGTGTTCCAACTCGCTCCCCTCCACGCTCATGGGGATACGTCCCCTCTACTCACTCACCTCCAAAGTCAGAGTTTGTTGTCCGGATCTGAGTGGTAAGCAGCATAGGAACCCAGCCAAGGCAGGATCTGCTCATCATGGACACCCAGAGCCGGTATGAGTGGATGGGAGCTAGTCACCTAAAAACCAGCCCAGGCAGCATGGCTCAGAGGAAGCATCCGCAAGTGGAGAACTAGCCTCAGATCTTTGGAGGCCATGGCAGGCACTGGGGTCCCTGAAGCCTCAGGGGGCAGAGAAGACAGCAGCACCCCAGCTGATTCTAATGTGTCCATGAAGACAGACAGGCAGACAAAATCCCTGCAGACAGACAGGCAGACAAAATCCCCAGAGGAAAATGTTCTTTGAGATGCAAGGAAGGCCGGGAGAGGCCAAGAGGAAGCCACTATGAAGAGCAGCACAGTTAACTGTGATGTGAGTTTACGAGCCACCCCAAGAGTTTGGAGACAGCAGAACAGATGAGTACAGGGGCTGGAGTTGGATCTTGTTTAAACTGGTCTATTAATGGCTTAGCATGACTATTAAGCCAATGGTATGAGTCACCCTTCTGCTTCAACACCCACCAGTGGCATCCCAGCTCTTGTTGGGGACTATCTCTTCAGGGACGTCTATATGGTAAATGGCCTAGGAAAACAGACTGAGTGTTGCCCTCAGAGAGCAGATTTGCTTGCTGATCAGAGTACAGTTCACATCTCGGAGAGCACAGTGGGGTGGGTCAGCTTGTGGCCCATCAAAAGACGACTAAGGCTGTCTTAGCACACAGTGTATGCTGTACTGCAGACCTACTGTGTGTGTCCATCTAGGGTGCCTGCATTGCTCTGTGAAGGTACAGGGAGGGGGCTATTGCCTATGTGCAGTAAATGCTGCTTGCTGTGATGTGAGTGATGAAGTCTCTCTCTGCCCCACCCTGGGGGGAGGGTTCTTCACTCTTCTCCAGCATCCATGAAACCTGCTAGCTTGTTGTTTTGTTTTGTTTGTTTGTTTTTGAGACAAGGTCTTTCTATGTAGCCCTCACTAGCTTGGAATTCTCTATGTAGACCAGGTTGGCCTCAAACTCATAGAGATCCCCCTGCCTCTGCCTCGGAGAGCTGGGACTAAAGATGTTCACCATCAAACCTGGCCCTAACTTGTCAGTTTGCAGGTGAGGTGAATCTCAGGCCATCTTGACATCCTCTGGGTCTCTCCTCTCTAAAATGAGGGATAGTGAGAGTATACAAAGGCTTCTGCCTGGGCTGGGGAGGTAATTCAGCTGGGAGAGTCCTTGGCTGGCAGGCATGAAGCCCCAGTAAGTACCACAAACAGCCAGGGTGTGGTACATGCCTGTAATTGTAGCATTTGGGAGGCAGAGGCAGAAGGATCAAGAGTTCCAGGTTATCATGAACTTCATGAGAGCCTGTTGAGAGAGAGAGAGTCAGACAGACAGACGGAGAGTTGCTAATCTGAGCATAACTCAGCTTTCCATCCTTGTGCCCGCTGCCTGCAGTAATCTCAAACTGCTAATGTCCCAGGCACCACAATACCTCCCATCTCTGCACTGGTCCATGGCAGCCTACAGCATTCCTCTCTAGCCCTAGCACTCAGCACACACCCCCTTCCCTAATCCCCAGTTGCTTCTTAGAGAATACTCGCTGAGGTAGCTTCCCCTCAGGCATGGCCACTGCTCCGGGCAGAGTGCTGAGGCTGGACCCATCTCTTCTGGGAATGCACCGCCATTCTCCTAACAAAGAATTCCTGCAAGGATGGTCAGGGGTGTTCTCGGGGAACCTTCCCTAAGACTCTAATAGCACCCCCATTTCCATCATAAGTCTTACATCTCTTGTTTTCTCTTCTAGTGCTGGACACAGAACCCAGGGCCTATGCATGTTAGGCAGGAGCTCTATACTGGGATACACTCCCAGAAAGCCTAAGTTTTTATTTCTTCATTTCCATTCCATTCTTAGGTTGAGGGAATTTTGTTATAAATAACACATGTTTTTTAGGGTTTTCTTTTTTGGAACTTTCTATGTAGACCAGGTTGGCCTCAAACACATAGAGATCCCCCTACCTCTGCCTCGGAGAGCTGGGACTAAAGATGTTCACCATCAAACCTGGCCCTAACTTGTCAGTTTGCAGGTGAGATGAATCTCAGGCCATCTTGACATCCTCTGGGTTCAGTCCCTGGGAACCACATGATAAAAGGAGAGAACTGACTCAGGAAAGTTGTCCTCTGACCCCCGCACAAGTGCCGCGGCATGCATGTAACCCCTCCAATAAATAAATGAATGTAATAAAAATTCCAAACACGGAGCCGGGCGGTGGTGGCGCACGCCTTTAATCCCAGCACTCGGGAGGCAGAGCCAGGCGGATCTCTGTGAGTTTGAGGCCAGCCTGGGCTACCAAGTGAGTTCCAGGAAAGGCGCAAAGCTACACAGAGAAACCCTGTCTCGAAAAACCGGAAAAAAAAAAAAATTCCAAACACGGGCAGTTGCTAGATAGGTCCCTGGTAGTCTCTGCAGCAGGCAGGGAGCAGAGGCAGGATTTGAACATGGGGCTTAGGGCTGCCAGCTCACACCAGATGGCCTGGGCTTTCCCCCAGTTTTCGGGGTGAGTGTCCTGCAACCCGGGGAATCTCTCAGTCCTGGACAAACCATGAATGTGGCACCCACTAGATCCCCAAAGCCAAGCCATTCTGCCATGCTTCCTCCATGTCGCCAGGGAGTGCATGGTCACCCTACACCTTTCCCTCCCTCCAGCCCGGGGTAGCCTCCCTTGCAGCCCCTTCACGGTGCCTTCAGCCCACATGCAGGCTGGGACCAGCTTTCACAGCCCCATCTCTTGTCTCCAGGACTGCTACATGGGGAGCTGATGTCCCCCTCGAGGGTGTGCCTGTGAGCAAAGCAACCCCTTCCTCCCAGGACACGGGGAAGGAGGCCACCTCTCCGTTGTAAGGACCGTGCATTGTAGTCCCCATGAGGTCTGGTCTCTGGCGGGAGCTGTCTCATTGCCCCCATCGGAGCTGTGGAATCAGTGATACCTACTGACAGGATGTAATGAGGAGTAAGGAAAGACATTGCACAGAACTTTCCTTCAGGGGTCAGGGGTCAGGTGCAGGGACCATTTCTTTTCTCTTTACTGTTTTATTCCCTATGTATCTAGCTAGCTATATCATCTAGCTATATCTATCATCTATCATCTATCATCTATCTATCTATCTATCTATCTATCTATCTATCTATCTATCTACCTACCTATCTCAAGTGTATATGCACACACACATACATGTATAGAGATCAGAGGACAATTTTCAGGAGTTGGTTCTCTTTTTCCTCTACCATATGGGTCCTGGGTATTGAACTCAAATCAGGCTTGGTGGCAAGCACGTCTAACCACTGAGCCATCTTCCGGGCCCCAGGCTCCATTTCTTACCACACTGCTTTGTATTTCCGGGGCACAGGACAGTGCCTGACATTCAGAAGGTGACTGGTAAGTGCTTGTGTGTTCCTAAGCATGGGTTAGGTGCCCAGTGCTGCTTTCCTCTCTTGGTGCCCTCTTGCCTCCTTTATGACTCGAGTCCGGGACCCATTTATAAATCTGACTCCACACACTTCAGCTTCTTTGGAGGGAAGCAAGGCCCTGCTGGGGCCCAAAACTGTTTTCACATTTGTAGTGGATGCTGGGATGAGGAGCCCGGATCAAATGGGAAGAGAATGGAAGCCAGTGGGGTGACAGCATGCCTCCTGAGGAAGCCAAGAGATTTCCACTCAGACTCTCCGCTTCCTGGAAGCAGCTAGAAAGCCAACCCAGCCATAGGCTTGGGCAGAAAGGGGACATCTGTTCCTGCAGGCTCTGGAGGAATCTCAATGCAGGAGGAAGAGTGTATTGTGCTGGCAGGGCCACTGGAGTTGTGCAGAGCCCAGGCCAGGCCCAGAGAAGAAAGGCCAGTGGGACCAGGGCCAGCAGAGACTGCTGTCTGTTGCTCTGAGGGATAGGCTGGGTTCCCTGCACCCCCCCCCCCCCCAGACACTGGCTCTTCCTCCTCCTGAGTCTTGCCTTATGGGGTCTCACCATGGCCAGGCTGCAGCTACACGCTACCCAGTGTCTAGTCCCCACCTAGGGGAGCTGAACTCAGGCTCAGTGTTTGTCCTGGGGCCCCATGGGCAGTGGGTGCCCAAGCTGGCATTTGAGTTCAGCAGCTGTCAATCTCTATCTCCCATTACCACCTGTCATTCCTGTCCTATGTGGATGTCCTGAGAAATGGCTTCTTCCTGCACAGTCCCCTGAGCCCTGGTGGCCACACAGCCCCTTCCTTCCTGCCTATCGGCCCCACACCAGTGTCTCTCGCGATAATCTATGGTTTGTGTGGACAGTTACAGTTTTCTACATTTATTTCGGGTGATGGAGATAGAAATGTGTACACATGTGGGAATCAGGGAACAACTTGGAGGAGTCAGCTCTCCCCACCACGTGGGTCTCAGGGATCGACTTCAGGCCATCGCGCTTCACGGCGGGCACCTTTACCCACTGAGCCCTGCATGTACTTGTGAGGTTTCCCACATGTGGGTCTTTTGTCCCTGAGCAGGTCTGCTTTCTACACAAAGGGGGTATTGGTGGGGGGCTGGAGTCCTGCAGATGCTGCCTTTAGAGCCTAGGGCTTTGGAAAACGTCTGATTTCTACACAAAGGGTATTTTGGGGGACCCTGGGACTCTGCAGATGCTGCCTTTAGAGCCCAGGAAACATCCCTTCTTGTCTGTGAAATGGGTCTGAAGAGCCCTGATTTGGCTACAGCAAGGGAGGGCCCCAGGACCTTGCCTGCGTGGTCCTTCAAATGTGCCTGGCAGCAGCTCTCAATGCCATCTGGTTCCTCCTGTACCCAGGGTGAATCTAAAAATGGGGGCCAGGTTAGGGAAGCTCTCTGGCTGGAAAATGGGACAGCACAGGAGGTCAGGGCAGGTGGGAAGCCCCGTGAGCCAGGCCCTTCTTGCTTCTGTCCCTGGGCCAGTTCGTCAGCCTCAGGTGACTCCAGCCCTGGGTCTCTCCTGTCTAAAGCCTGCCTACCTCCTGCCATAACCGCAGCCACTAGCCGACTGTACCCACACGCTGTTTTTCGAATTTGAAAACAGGAGGCGTGGAGGGAAGAGACTGTTGCAGGGTTAACAGGAGGAGGCATGTGACAAGGAGAGGAGCTCTCTTGAGAAGGCGCTGTAGGTACTACTCCAAAGCGCTTCACTAAAGCCTCACAAAATCCCAAGGAAACCCCGTGCCGCCGCCGCCAACATTCCTATGCTGCAGACGGTGATCCCGAAGCACAGAGCCGAAGCACAGAGCGGGTAAGCTAGTGGCTTCAGGTCCCTCAATGGCTAATTTGAGGAGCTGACGCTCAAATTCACGCATTGAAACTCATGCTGCGGGAATACACTGTGTCTCATCTGGCCCGCTTGAGTCCAGAGCCTGGAGCAGGATCTGAAGGGCCTGCTAAGAATATCCACAGAAGCCTGGCATAGTGGCGCACACTTCCAATCCCAGCACTTGGGAGGCAGAGGCAGGTGGATCTCTGAGTTCAAGGCCAGCCTGGTCTACAGGGTGAATTCCAGGACAGCCAGGGCTACGTTAGTGAGACCTTGTCTCTAAAAACCAAAACAGAAGAGTGTCCATAGACACTCAGGAAGGGCTGTGTTGGGCCCGCTGTTGGAAGCAATGACTTCACTTGCCCTGTGGCAGCCTGTTTAGGCCAGTCAATTCGCCCATCTTTCCGACCTCTGGTGCAGTCTCAATGTGTTCAGTCACCTCTGGGTTTTACTAGATTCTCTCATCTAGTGTGAGGTGCATGTGTACATCCATGTATCTACAAGAGAGGCCGGAGGTCGATTGTAAAGTGTCTTCCTCTATCGATCTCCATCTTCTTTTGAGATGGGTTCTCACTGACTAGGGAAACCAGTAGATTTGGCTGGGCTTGTTGGCCAATGAGCTTCAGAGATCTGCCCAAGCCCCTCCCCCAACAATGGAGTTACTGGCAGGTGCCACCACACCTGGGTTTTTCACAGATGCTGGGATCCAAACTCAGGCTTGTGTGGCAGGCACTTTACCAACGGAGTCATCTCTGCAGCCTCCTTTACCAGAATCTTCAGGTACTGAAACAGGCTGAGTAGCTCATTTGGTAGAGCGATCGCCTAGCACGCACGAGGACTGGGGTTTGGTCTCCAGCATTGAATGAGCTGGGCATGGTGGTGCGTGGCTGTAAGCCACTTGGGAGGTTGAGCCAGGATTGTTAGGTTAGGTCATAGGTCATCCTTGCCTATATAGTGAATTTGAGGCCAGCCTGGGCTAGAGATGCAGAGAGAGAGTCTTTTGTGGGCTCAGGTCTACAGAACAGGTTCCAGGACAGCCAAGGCTACACAGAGAAATCCTGTCTTGAAAAACAAAGCAAAACAAACAAACAAAAAGACCACAACCGGATCTTCCCTTCACCAGATACCTCTGCATTCTCAAGCATGGGGGTTCGGGGGAGGGTGGATGGGGAATCCCACCTGGCTTGGTTCTTCAGAGTTTAGATGTCCCGGAAGGTGCCAGAAGCTGGCTCCTCGTTATGGTGCTTCTGTACAATCTTCAGAGAGGACATCGCCAGCGTTCCTGCTGGGCAAAGCCTCCTCTGGCTGGCTGCCTGCTTACAGTGAGTTCCCATCACAACTTGTCTCCAGAGGGGGCTTCGGGGTATGTGTGTGTGTGTGTGTGTGTGTGTGTGTGTGTGTGTGTGTGTGCGCGTGCGCGCACATCCGTCTAATTTAAGCTCCTTGGATAGGAACATGTGCCCCTTTCCTGGTGCCCCCAACCCTCTGGAGCAGCCAGGTCAGATCATACTTCAAAATAGCTCTTGCCACTGGGGAGGTGCTTGCCACACAGAACTCACAGTGAAGGAGAGAACTGACACCATAAAGTTGGCCTCTGACCTCCACATGCGTGCCACGGTGTGCACAAGCCTTCACTGACCCACACATGACACATACACACAGTAATAATAAACAAATTTGAAAGTTGTTAATTTCTTAATTTATATATACATGTGTGCCTATGTGAATTTATGTGAACTACAAGCATGCGGTGTCCTTGGAGACCAGAAGAGGGTATCAGATCCTCTGGAATGGGATGTACAGACCATTGTGAGCCACCGTGTGGGTGCTGGGAACTGAACCCAGGTCCTCTGCAAGAGCAGTAAACCTCTTAACCACTGAGCCATCTCTCCAGCCTCTAATATTTAAAAACAAAACAAAACAAAAAAAGACCCATTCCTGCTTCATGGGTCGTTTCAGACAAGGAACAGATCCTGAGCTCTGTTGCCAGCTTCCTCACGTCCAAATTCCCACCGATGTCTGCCAGGCACTCGGCTCTTCCTGGGGTAAGTGAGAGAGTTTGGCAAACAGTGGCATTAGTTGTCCCTAAGAAGACTCCAGCCCTCCAGCCCTCCCACCTCATCGATGGCTCCCTAGCTCTGTGGCCACGTGAGGTCAAGGGATAGGAAGTAGGCACATTTTGCCCTACTGTGCAAGTCCACACTTCGAAGTGGGCACAAGGCACCCACTGGAGGTCTGGACTGGAGGGGGACAGCGGGTTGCAGAGGAAGTGATAGATCAGAGTGACGTTTCCACACAGGGGTCACTTAGTCACAGATGCTGGTGGCTGGCTGGGAGGGAATGACTCACAGGCAGGAATAGGGTTTGGGCTTCCCAGGGAAAGGGGATGAGACAGACAGCCTCGGGAGGCCACATGTGGTCGGGAGCTATGCTTTGAATGTGGGGCCTAAGGGGTTCACATTGAGGTAGAACGGGGTATTTGAGAGCAAGGACCCTGAGGTCAAGCGTTTTTTTGGTTGCAGTCTGTGTTGTACAACTTACTAATGCTGTCCCTGGGGGAGGCGGCTCAATGTCTCCAGCTTCAATGGCGGCACCGTGGGGATTAATGGAAGACTCAAATGCACAGTCAGAGCCTGGCGCTCAGCAACCCCATGAAGAATGGGACCTCGCTGTCCTTTCTGGTTTTTTTGTTTGTTTGTTTTGTTTGTTTGTTTTTTGTGGGGATGGAGGTGTATACTTGTTAGTGTGGATGTGTACATGTGTGCAGAGGCCAAACATCATCAGCCGGTGTCTCCTTGACCTTTCTCCACTTTTATTTGTTTACAAATTACATCTATTTATTTGTGTACGTTCATGTATGCATAGTCAAAGGACAAATTGGGGGAGTTGGGTCTCTTCTTCCACCAGGGGTCCCCTGGGGATCAAACTCAGGTAGTCAGGCTTGACAGCAATTGCCTTAACCCACTGAGACACCTTGATCCACTTTTGCCTTTTGAAAACATACTTTTGAGACAGGCACTTTATAGACTGAACTATCGCCCCAGGGCCTTTCCCCATTTTATAGATAAGGAAACCACGGCACCGAACAGGCAAGAGACGCACCGTGGGTTCCACACAGCTAGACAGTCTGGCTCCAGCGATCCTGTTGTTGGGATGGTATGAACGTTCAGCGGGACTGCTGGGGGCCCAGGCTTTGGGCTATCTCTCAGAAACCTGCCTGACAGGGCCTGGGACTTCTCTGGGCATTAAAGGAATTGTGTGCTGGGTAGTTCATAGTGAGCCAACCCTGACACATCCCACTCTGCGCATGTTCTCTCTTTAATGAGAGGAAGCCCTGTGCCCATTTTCCAGGTAAAGAAGGAAGGTCAGTCTGAGTGACTGGCCTGGCTGAGGTCACAGAGGGCAGAGACCCATCTGTCTTTTTACTGTCTTCAAGCTGTTTGTGGTGGCATTGGGCAGTGTTAGCTGCTCCCAAGCAGCCGGGACATCAAGCCAGATGCCAGGAGCAGTAGTCACATCTGACCACAGACCTGGAAGACATGTCTTCTTAGTTACCACTTCCTTCCACACTTCCAGACAACCCAGCTTGCCAGGCAACCTGTGTTTCCTCCACGTAAAGGAACACTGAGGTCTGGTGAGAGGTGACCAGCAGGTTCCCACTAGGCCACTTGAGTTTTGGACGAGGCTCTTCATGGCACCTGAGTTTGAGAAGCAGGAGGTGATGAGCTCCAGGAGGTAGCAGAGGTCTCCAAGGGAGCCAGAGAAGTGACGGTTGTGCTTGTGACCCTCCATCGGGGACAGAGGCATGCTTGCCTTTCCCAAAGTGCATCTTGGCTCTTTGCTAACAGCCAGGAGCCTCTGCTGTGACAGAGAATGCCTGGGACACCAAAGCCACCCCAAAAAGGCTATTATTGCTCATGGCAATAGACCACGAAGCAAGCATGAGAGAGGCCGTGGCTGGGGGGTGTCATTATTTCCCAGAGCACAGAACCCCTGCCACTCAGCCTGTCCTGCTTCCATCAGCCCTCTGCTCTGTAGATCACTCCCCAGGCCCACTTACTCATAAAGGCCACAGCCGACCATC
Source organism: Peromyscus eremicus (assembly GCF_949786415.1). Taxonomy (NCBI): domain Eukaryota; kingdom Metazoa; phylum Chordata; class Mammalia; order Rodentia; family Cricetidae; genus Peromyscus; species Peromyscus eremicus. The sequence continues at coordinate 23,349,531 of NC_081436.1, read as the reverse complement.
ACAGGCCTTTGCCAGTCTCTGAGCTCACAAAGCCTTTGGAAAGGGCAGAAAAGACTTTGGTCCCAAGTTTCTCTAATGAAGGCTCCATCCCAAGCTGAGGGACAAGAGGGGACCTGGTCCCATCCGGCTTCAACTCTCAGATCCGATGTGGGGCTCCTGGGTGACTGCCTTCTGTTAGGCTTTGTCACACTGCCCTCAGATCTCAGTCTCACAGAGATGACAGACAGCCGGGAGGCGGCCGGAGCTGGTGAGCAACAGCAGTGACACATTTGGTGCGTGGAGGAAGCTGTGCTCCTCAGTCCTCTTCCTGGGAAGTGATTTTGTTTCCAGTAGAAAGCACACGACATAAAATTGACCGTGTATACTGTGTTAATGTAATTCAGCCATACGTAGTAAGCACTTTTGTGACGATTGTCCATTTTCTGTGTTCTTATATATGTGTGCACATGTTGAGGAGCGTGTATGTGTGGAGGCTAGAGGTTGACACCAAGCATCTTCCTCCATGACTTGTTACCTTTTGTTGTTGTTGTTGTTGTTGTTTCGAGACAGGGTTTCTATGTGTAACAGCCCTGGCTGTCCTGGAACTCACTCTGTAGACCAGGTTGGCCTCAAACTCACAGAGATCTACCTGCCTCTGCCTCCTGAGTGCTGGGATCAACGGTGTGCACCACCCCACCTGGCCTACTACCTTATTTTTAAAGCACTATATTTCACTCATTTTGTGTATATGTGTATGATGTATGTATGATGTGTGTATGTGTGTATGATGTATATGTATGTGTGTATGATGTGTATGTGTATGATGTGTGTATGTGTGTATCATGTGTGTATGTGTGTATCATGTGTGTATGTGTGTATCATGTGTATATGTGTGTATGATGTGTGTATATGTGTATCATGTGTGTATGTGTGTATCATGTGTGTATGTGTGTATGATGTGTGTATGTGTGTATGATGTGTGTATGATAGGCCACAGGCCACGAACGCCATGGTGGAGAATGGAGATCAGAAAGCAACTTTATGGAATTGCTCCCCTCCTTCTGCTTTACAAGGTTCACAAGAGGTCAGGTTTGCCTGGCAAGAGCCTTACCTTCTGAGCCAGCTCACTGGCCCTTCGCCTTATTTGACTTTATAAAAAGACTTTTTTGTATTATGTGTGCGTCTGTATGTCACAGGTGTGTAGGTACCTGTGGAGACCAGAAGAAGATGTTGAATCCTCTGGAGCTGGAGTCACAGGTGGTTGTGAGCTGCCTGACGTGGGTGTTGGGGACCAAACTCAGGTCCTCTGCAAGAGCAGGAAGCATGTTACTGGGTCATCTCTCCAGCCGCGTTCTCTACCTCATCTTTTGAGACAGGTCTCCCACTGAACCTGGAGCTCGTTGATTTGGTCAGCCTGGCTCCCAGTGAGCTCCAGGGATCCACCTGTCTCCAACTCCCCAGAGCTGGGCTCGCAAGTGCCCGTCAACACATTCTGCTCTGACCTAAGGATGGAAACAGATTCTCAAGCTCAAATGGCAATTACATTCCTGCCTAAGCCATCTCCTGAGGCCTCTTGTTTATCTTTGAGACAAGGCCTTAGTAGCTCAGGCTGTCCTTGAACTCTCTATGTAGCCAAGGTTGACCTTGAATTCCTGATCCTCCTGCCTCTACCTCCCCAGTGCTGGGATTCTAGCCATGTGCCACCACACTCAGCTGCTTTTGTAATGCCATATTACCACCACCTTTAGAGCTCTTCCCCTGCCCAAAGCCCCCAAGACCCCGTTCTATAAAAGTATCTCAGTACAAGCGGAGCCACACGGACCTTGTCCTGCAGCTGGCTTGCTTTGCCTAGCATCCGGGCCTCAAGGTCCATCCCTGGAGCAGCTTGTACCAGACGTATCTTCCTTATCAAGGCTGAACAGCCCTCTACGGTAGTAGATATCACTTTCTACGTTCTCACTCACCCACTGATGGTCCCTGGGTTGCTCTACATTTTCATCATTTCTATTTGTGCCATTCTTGGTCCGAGAAAACACTTAACCACTTGAAGATCTTGCTTTAAGGTTAATCAGAAGTGAGATTGCAGATCCTATGCTGATTCGCTTTAATTTTTTTGTTTGTTTGTTGTTTTGTTTTTCAAGACAGGGTTTCACTATGTTGCCCTTGCTGTCCTGGAACTCACTGTGTAGACCAGGCTGTTCTCAAACACACAGAGATCTGTCTGTCTCCGCCTCTCAAGTGCTGGGATTGAAGGTGTGTGCCACCGGGCTAGTTTTAACTTTTTAAGCATCTTTCCTACTGTTTTCTAAAGTGGTTGTGAGGTTCCCCCTCCCCCTTTTTGACAGAGTGTTGTGTAGCCCAGGATTGGCCTGGAACTTGATATGTAACCTAGGATGATCTGAAAATTCTGATCCTCCTGCCTCCATCTCCTGAGTGCTGGGGTCACAGGCCTACACCAGACATGCACCACCGCACCAGACATGCACCACCACACCAGGCATGCACTACCACACCAGGCATGCACCACCACACTAGGCTGATGCAGTGCTGGGATTAACCAACCCCAGGGCCTGTTGGTTCTGGGAAAGCACTCTACCCACTGAGCCACGGTCCAGCCCTCACTACAGTTGTACCTGGCATCTCCCTAATGGTCCCTGATGCAGCCCATTCTGGGCCTCCCGGGCCTCTGCCTGCTCTTTCCTCTTTGGAGAACTGTCTGTCCAAGTCCTTTGTCCATTTTGTTCTTCATCTGTTTTTATTTTGTTGAGACAATGTATGCATCTAAGTAGCCCAGGCTGGACTGGAACTCTCAGTCTCCTGCCTCCGTCTCTGGAATACTGAGATTATAGGTGTGCTCTACCATAGCACTGGTGTGCTGGACCAGTTTTGATTCAAGATTTTATTATTGTTATTATTTTTGTCATTAAGTTTTAAGAATTTTTCTGGGGGCTGGAGAGTTGGCTCAGAGGTTAAGAGCACTGGGTGCTCTTCCAGAGGACCTAGGTTCAATTCCCAGCACCCACATGGTAGCTCACAACTGTCTGTAAGTTACACTCCAGTTCCAGGAGATGGCACCCTCACACAGACATACATGTATGTAGGCAAAACACAAATACACATAAAATAAAAAAAAAATAATAATTTTTAAAAAAAAACTTCTGTGTGTTCTGGGTATTGACTTTTTATCAGATATTTGGTTTGCCTTTTTTGGCCCATTTGTGGGTTGATATTTTACTGTCAACAGTATTTAAAATTTTTTCAGACCTAGGTGTTAGAGTGTTTTACTTTCTTGTATGTCTGTGCACTGTCTGTATGCAGTGCCCTGAGAGACCAGAAGAGGGCGCCAGATCCCCCTGGAACTGGAGTTCTGGATGGTTGTGATCCACCATGTAGGTAGTAGGAACCGAACCTGGGTCCTCTGCAAAAGCAGCCAGTACTCCTAACAGCTGGGCCATTTCTCTAGCTCCCAGGATTTTACATAGTTCATCTAAATACCGTGCACTAGCTGACTGTACCACTGGGCTCCCTAAAAGCTTTCCAGCTGCACCATGTGTCTACCTCTTAAAGATCCAATTTCATTCTTTTGCAAACAGATGGTTTCATTCATTGAACAGACAAATGGGCTGGGGATGTGGCTCAGTTGGTAGAGCACTTGCCTTGCATGCACAAGGCCTTGGGTTCCATACCCAGCACCACATAAACCAGATGTGGTGGTACAGAAGTTCAAAGTCATCTTTGGCTACACCGAAAGTTTGAATCCAGCCTGTCTCAAAGGAGAGAAGAAAGCTCTTCTGCCATTGAGTAGGCTGGATACCTTTGTAAGAAGTCACATGACTAGGATTAACCTATGGCTCAGAAAGTACAGGTGTTTGCCATGCAAGTCTGAGGAACTGTTTCTCAAGACTTACAAGGTAGGAGAGAACCGACTCCCAAAAGTTGTCCTCTGACCTCTACATGCACCCGTGGCACACAACAAATACACACATATAAACAAATCATTTCACTTATAAATGAACATTTCTGTCTGGGCCCTCTGCTCCCTGTCCCGTTGGCCTATCTTTATACAACAGTGCCCTGGATACTGCTATTGACTTTTGATCCAATGATATTGTCTGTGATGCCAATTCTTAAAATTTTACTGAGATTTGCTTTGTGTCCTGTTTGGTACAGACATGCTAATTGTTGAAATCCTCAATGAATACTTAAAAATATGTTGGGAGCAGGTCTGGCAGTGTAGAGTCTACAGTCTCAAATTCAGGTAGGGAGGTAGGAGGATCATATTCAAAGCCCACCAGCATTACAGAGTGTGTTCAAGGCTAGCCTGGGCATCTTAGTGAGACCATGGGTCAAAACTGGGCCAGGGATATAGCTCAGTGGCAGGGCCCTTCCCAGACTCTCAGGAGCCCCTGTCCTATACTACAAACAGAAGTGCTGGGTCCCAGTCCCTTATCCACTGTTGTTTGTGTCTGTCTTTGTGCCTTTGCTGTGTATTGTCATTGGGCTTGTGACCTCATGGATACCAGCGCTTTCTTCAGAGAGAACCCCATGTGGCCCGTGCAGTGGGCACAGTGTTCCAGAGAGACTTTCGTCTGCTATTCCCACTTGCTCTATGGCGGTCCCCCAACCCGGGTTTGTTTTTTTATATTAATTTCTCAATTTGAGAGTTCTGGGATTGTGTGAAAAATACAAATTCGCACTTTTAACTTCGTGCCAGCAAAGGTTTAGAGTTACTATGTCTCCAGAGAGGAGTCTTTTTGTGTGTTTCTGGCGGAGTCAGGAATGAGCCGAGTCCCCCAGCACTGCCTCCGTACAGGGGGATCCCTGGCTTGGGCCCAGTCCTGGTTGTTGAATCCACAGTTCAAGCTCTTTAGCTACCAAGGTCCTCAGAGGCCAATGTCTTGCCTCAGTTCTGTCCCCACAACTGCCACCCCACCACCCCACAGCGTGCCCACAGGACCACATCTACCTGCTGCTGGGATATTTTATTTTTTCTTTGTTTTTGGTCTCCGGTGTAACCCAGCTAGCTCAGTCGGTAGAGCACGAGACTCTTAATCTCAGGGTTGTGGGTTCGTGCCCCACGTTGGGTGCCAGATGTAGTACATAATCTAATTGGTTTTATAATAAAAATCCTGGAGCCAGATATTGGGGTAAATGCTGAAAGATCAGAGAGACAAAAGAACAAGCCGCTGCCACATCTTACCTCTAGGACTCCTCAGCCTGAAAAAGCCTCTAGCCGGAAGACTTTAGTTCCTGTCTCCTCATGCCTTATATATCTTTCCTCTACCCACCATATCACTTCCTTCTTAGTGCTGGGATTGAAGGTGTGTGCCACCACTGCCTGGCTCTGTTTCTCTCCTAGACTGAATCAATCTCATATAGTCCAGGGTGGCTTTGAACTCACAGAGATCCAAACGGACCTCTGCCTCCCGAGTGCTAGGATTAACAGTATGTGCCACCACTGCCTGACACCCATCTATGTTTAATCTAGTGGCTTGTTTTGTTCTCTAATCTTCAGACAAATTTTATTAGGATACACAATATATCACCACACTCCAGGGATTTTCTTTAAAAAATACCTTAGAAACTTGAGTATTTAAAATGATACCTGTGACTTTTACCTAGTGTCTCTAATATTTTGTATTATTATAGAAGGCTCTAGCCATCGTGCCCCAGACTAGGGCTCCACTCTCTGGACAAATTGTGGGGACCCCCCAAATACCTTGTCTCATGTGCCTCACGTTACTCAGCTGCTCACAATGATGGAAGGCATGAGCTTGGGAAGGGGACAAGGGGTACAAGGGCTGACACTTGAACTGCCCAGTAGCCTCTAGAATGAAAACCCTGGTGGTCTTCACAAGATGGGTGATGACAGCACTGAGGAGCACTGGGAACAGACTTCAAGGCTCCCTCCCCTGCAGGAACTGGATCAGCCTCAAACCCATTCATAAATATCCCCCTGAGGCTCTCTGCCTAATTCTCTCTCAAGGTGTTCCAAACTGAATACACTAGCCATCTCTCCATACCTCCTGGTAGAGGCTGTAAATTAACACCAGATGTGTTTCTGTCGCTGTCCACCTTAGTGTTTGAGACAGGGTCTCTCATTCCACCCTGAGCTCACCGGTCAGCCTAGACAGACCACCCAGCAAGCCCTATGGATGCTCCCGTCTCTACCTCCCTTGTCCTGGGATTACAGGATGAGGAGCATAGGGGCTGCAAGGCGGGGAGGCATGGAAGAGGCTGGACACGGATATGATAGGGATGGAGTGGAAAGAGAGGGGAGTGATGCTATGCCCACATCCAACCAACAGGTGTTCATGGAATGTCCAGGATGGAGCCTATGGGGGGGGGTTTTGCAGCTCACCAAGGACAGTGCTGAAGTATGTCAGAGGCTGCTGCCTGCTCATGTCCTCAGGGATGGCTCACGGGACTGAGAAGAGTGAAAGACCCCCCTCTCTGTCCACATGGCGCCAAACTTCAGGCAGCAGCAACAAAAGCATCCATGGACTCCCTCAGGTCTATGTGCCCCAAGGCTCCAGAGGGACGGGACAGCCTCGTGGACCCCTTCCTTTCTGTGGGTGCTGACCCCTAACTCTCCACTCCCGCCACGTACCTACTACTCAAGACCCCTATTTCAAAGAACAGCAGGCCTGTGTTCCCGGCCAAGTGCCCTTCGGACCTACAGTTCATGCTGGCTGGGGAGTTGGGAGGGTTTTGCAAGGGTTGAGGATTGACCCAGTCCTCATGGACTGACACTATCCTCATGGATGATTCTCTACCTTCATTAAGTTTTTAAAGATTTACTTAAAAGGTACGTGTATGAGTATCTGTGCACGTATATGTACATGTGAGTGGTGCAGGTGCCCTTGGAGGCCAGAGGCATCTGATACCCCTGAGGCTGGAATTACAGATGAGTGCGAGCCACCCTACATGGGTGCTGGGAATTGAACTTAGGTCCTCTGCAAGAGCATTATGTGCTCTTAACCTCTAAACTATCTCCAGCCCCGTAATTTATGTGTGAGCGTGAAGCACATGTAAGGGTAAATAAAGCATGTCATGTCATGAGTGTGGAGATGAGAGAACTTTTGCAGAGTTGGTTACTCACCTTCCCCTTTTATGTAGGTTCTGGGGATCGAACTCGGGTTGCAGAGTTTCACAGCAAGTGCCTTTTATCTGCTGTGCCGCCTCAGCGACCTGGGTCTGATGCTGGCCCAGCACAGTGGCTCACACCTGTAATCCCGGTGTATGAGGCCAGTGTGGGTTTAGAGACCACTTCAAAAAAAGAAAAACTGCCATGGGAACCAGAAGAAACGAGGCAGACACACCCCATCCAGGGGGCTGGGATTAGCTTCGGAATGTGACAATTTATTTGGGGGTGAGAGAGGTCTCACCCCCTTTTCCTGGCATCGATACAATATTGAAGAGCAGCAGAACGAAACGAACGAGACAGAGTGATCAGCACGAGCCCGCCCTCCCCTGGCCCAGAATCTACCGAACCCACATCCAAAATAAGCTACCTTCCCCACCGGAAGTCCTTCCCAAGGGGTAGGGCAGACTGGGGGCCCCACCCCTTCTTCATCCGTCGGCCAGCTTTACCATGTTCCCACCATTAACCACTGGAGGCAAAGTTTAGCCAGCTGGGAGCTGGATGGTTGAACCACAGACAAAGAAAGACACGTCATCCTTAAAAACGCGAGAGAAGAGAGACAGTGCCCGTCCCCAGATATAGAGCTATGTACGTATATTATATATAGAGAATCCATTCGTGCGGTTCATCAAATGAGCTTCTCAAAAATTAAAACAAAATTATAAGATACCTATTTCTTTAGGCCTTTGTGTTTTTAAGTTAAAACCAACAAAAAGATGCCCGCTTCGCTCCTCGGCACAGGGGTGCCCAGCACTGGACCCCTTCTACCTGGCCTCTTCAGACCCTCTGGCTCCATCACCTAGCTGATGCTCTGCATACAGTGAGAATGGAGTCCTGAGTCCTTTAAGGACGGAGGGACCTACAGGCTGGGAAGTGGGGTCCTTGGCCCCCACCTAAGCAGCTGCTCTTCTTGCTTCTTGGTGGTGGCTGGGTGCAGAAGGGGTGCAGGACCCCACTCTCTGGGCTTTCTGAACCAAGAAGAGAAGCAGACAGAACAAAACTAAAACCCTTAAAATTTCTCTTATCTTTTACAAAGTGATTCTTTGAACCACAGAAGCCCCAGAGAGGCCACCTTGGCCTAGTGCACTGGAACCCGAGGGCAGAGCTGACCAGACTGGGTTCCATCATCCATTGAAGTGCAAAACAAAACAAAGGGGGGAAAGCCAACCAACCAAACCAGAAAAGCAAGGGGAAGGGGTGCGGCCTCTCAGCTCCCCAGAGGCCAGAGAGGCTGGACTAAGCCCAGATTCTCGGCTGACCTGGTTTCTGCTAGGGCCGAGTCTCTAGCCTGGGCAATAGCCATCCCCAGAGTCCCCACCTTTCCCTTCAAAGGCCAGGGCAGCCTGGGCTCAAAGCCCTCCAGCACTCCAGTGAAGTAGCTTAGCCCCCTTTGAAAGAGACCATGCACACACACACCCCCGTTCCACCCCCTCCCACTGAGGCCAGGGCGGCTTGACCAGAGGAAGGAGGCTCACTTTGCTCCCTCGGGGGCTGTGGGCAGCTGGAGGCCCCAGAGTGCTCTGTGTGGAGGTCTTGCTGCTCTGCACAGCCCTTTCGCAGAGGGACTCACTCAACAGGAATGCGTCCCAACCTTCCATCTCAAAACCCGACAAGACCCTGGGGACTCACCTACTCACTCCCGTTTTTCTGGCAAGTGGGTGGGAAGGGTGCATTTACAGGGCGTGACCGTCAGAGGGGGGGGTCATTTCACATACAAAAATAAAGCACACCGGACTGCAACTTCCGCTTGGTAATTAGGCAAACAAAAAGCAGCAAGGGTGGGGGAGGGGCCTGCGGTAAGCCGGCGGTGCACGGCTGCGTGGGGTCTGTGCAGAGGTCCAGGCCTCTCACTCCAGGCTATCCAGGAGAGGGAAGAAAGTTTCTGCTCACCGGCAATCCCATGCCTTCCCCGCACCCCCAGAGGGGGTTACCCCAGCAGCAGCTTTCTGAAGCCTGCATCTCTTTCCAAACCAGGGGAACTCAAAGGTGTCCTCTGGGTCTTTAGGGTGACAGTGGAGTGACTGGGAACCAGACGACCCAGCAAACTGGTGAAAAGTAAAAGCGCGTGGTTGAGACGTCTTCCTTGGGGGGAAAAGCACAGTGAATCCAGTCCCCAAGGCGTCCCACGACCAACACCTGCCTGTCCCCTGAGCTTTCTGCTAGTTCCCTGGGGACTGGCCGTCACCCTTCCTTTCAAGCAAGGACTGGAGTGGAAGTCTGTTCCTAGGTCACCAGAGAAGACTCACCTCGCCTGCTGCCGAGGCAGGAGGGCAGCCATGGCCTTCAACGGTGCCTTCCACCCTGGGGCCCACCAGCTAGCTCAGGCCTCCACCTTACCCTGACATTGCCACCTCACCTCTGCAATCGGTGCGTTCCTATGTCCTCTTTAAATAGCTTTCTCCCTCCACCCCACACTCTTAGGAATCCCACAATATTTTTTTTTCTATTTTTTTCTTTTCTTTGTTTTTTTTTTTTACTTTTTAAATTTTTTTCTTTTTTTTTTTCATTTTTTGCAAAACTAACTCTTTCACGTTCCTGTCATAAAATCACCTCTGAAAACACAACTTCTTTACAAAAAAAGGTCACAAATGACACAGACTCTCAGGAAAACACATTTCTATGGTCTCTGCAAACACCTGTAACTGGCACCCAGGTGGTGGCGGCCCACCTGGGGGAGGGGGAGGGGGAAATCGCCTCTGGGGACAGAGGTGAAATACCAGCCCTTATTTGGGGGAAAAGCCAATTGGCACTTGGACGGTATTGGGGTTAACACAGGACAAGGCGGGACCTGGACTGTGGCCCCCCCCAAACCCTGTGAGGACCCCTGTTTCATACCCTGGGGGAAGGAGGGCTGGGGCTGTGCTGCAGACCCTGGCAGGGGGGTGAGAAGGAAGAACGTCTTCTCCTAAGACCAGAATACTTGTCCTCGGGTCAGCTGGTTCCGCCTTTTACCATGCTCTGAGCAAGGTACCAGGGCCATGTACACCAGGAGCCAGCTCAGGCTACACACAGGAACATACCACTCAACAACACCCAAGTGAATCCCAGGCCAAGGGTAGGCCAGTGGAGTCCCTAGTGTTGACCGGGGACAGGCATCCTATCCTCCCTCTCCCCACTGGCCTGAAACTGGGGCTTTGGTCTCTGCCCTTGGCGTGGATGCCTCGGTTCCCTAGCAGCAGAGGGCAACGGAAGCTGCCCAAGGCACCCAGAGTCTTCCAACAGGCAAGAGGGCCAGGAAGCTCGGCAGCTCAAAGCAAGCCAGGGGGGTGGGAGAAATCAAGGACCCCTGGGAGGTCTCCAGGCCTTCTTTCCTCCACCTACATCTGCAACAACGAGGGATGCTGGAGCTGGACCCGCCCCCAACAGTCCCACCATGTTGGCCGCTGTGTGAAGGGCCTGAGGGCTCCATGTCCCCCAGGAACCTGGGATTGGAGGAGAGGCCTGTGGCTTCCACGACAAACCACACAGACCCGACTGTGCCAGGCCTGGCTAAGGCAAGGGAGGCCACGCCTTCAGCGACCCTGTTCTGAGGAACCGGTAAGGGGTGTTGCAGGAAAGCCCGAAACCCTGCACCCAGCACACACATGGGTCCACGCAAGAACAAGCCAAGGGCAAACACACATGCACAGCCAGAAGTTTCCACAGCAGGTTCCTACAGCACCTTTGGTAGAAAACAGAGGAGGGCTTCCAGATGCCCAGAGGCTGCGGCAGGGTGCCATGTCTGCAGCCCCTCCACCTTCAAAGGGGGTTTTGGATAGAGACAGGGCGTGTGGGACACAAGATCTGCGTGGGCCTGGTCCAGATACAGGCAAGCAGGGAGGGGGGGCCTCTGGCCCAGCTGCTGCCACCCTCAATAGTGTCGCGAGGGAGGGGCCCATTTCGGCCTCATCCTTCACTCAGTCCCAGGTGGCACTAAGAGATTGTACCCACCCTAGGTGGGATCTCCTAGGGGCCCTGCAGCCACTGAGATAGCACCAAGGCCGGACAGTGCACACACAGCAAGAAGCAAGCTAGGAGAGGCAGGGTGGGGTGTGGGTAGGACCTGAACCCCAAGTTCTTGGGCTTCCCCAGAAGCCACCTACTGGGCCCCACCTGCACAGTCAGGGACAGTGCCAGGGACACCAGGAAGCAATTCTTCCTTTCTGTACCCTACCAGAACCCTAACCACGTCCAGGACTACCCATCCCCATCCCTGGGTCAACACCAAGCCATCTGAGGCAAGCAGAGCACAGGCAAACGGGTCTGAGGGCAGGGACGGGGTGGGAGCACAAAGATGACTCCAGGAAGGAGGCCCCCCCAAAGCCTCCCTCCTTGGGGAAGCCCCTCACTTGCTTGGCCCGGTGCCACCACCCCCCGCTGCAGCACCTGCCACCCCAGCAGCCACCTTCTCGAAATCCTCGGGGCTGCAGAATTCCTTGATGGTCACGGTCAGGAGGTTGCTGGTGACATCTGTGACGACGACATTGGAGCACGGCGACATCTCGGGGCGCCAGTCCCCAGCCTCGGGCTCGGAGGAGGAGGCACCTGTGGGCTCCAGGGCTGTGTGGAGCGCCTGGCCCGCAGCAGCAGTGGCATCAGGAGGCGCCCGCTGGCCTGTGGCAGCCGCCTCGGGAGGGATGGACAGATCGAGCACCTCTGGCTCTCGCCAGTTGGGAGCAGATCGGCTCATGGTCTCGGGTAGTAGCTTGGGTGGTGCATCGTCTGGGTCAGAGGACTGCAGTGTGGGTGAGGGGCAGCCGGAAGAGCTGGAGCTGTGTGCGTCATAGGGGGCAGCTGCTGGGGTGGCCAGGAGCAGCCCAGGCCCGGAGGCGGCCACGTCGGCTTTGCCCGCGGTAGAGGGCGCCAGAGGGGCGGGCGGGGGCTTGTACAGCGCGAAGGTGCCAAACTTCATGTGGCGGATCTGGGTGCGCAGCATGCTTTCGCTGAACTTCTTGCTCTTCCCAATGACCCGGTTCCGCGATGGGACTTTGGGGCGGGCGAGCGCCCCTGCACCCTGCGCAGGGCTGCCTCCTCCCGGACCCTTGTCAATCACCTTCAGGTTCAGGATGATGCGGTTCCGCTTGGGCTCCCGGGGCTTCACCTTGCGGTTGATGATGCGCACCGTCTCAGAAAAGGGCGAGATGGGTGGGCGCAGGCCAGGGCTGCCCCCTTGTGGGTCTGGTCGTGGCAGGGGGCGGCGGGACATGCGGTGGCAGCGGCGGATGTCTTTCTTGAGCCGGTGCACCGCGGCACTGGAATGCAGCTTGGGCGAGGAGGCGCTGGCGCTCGGCTTGACAGAGAAATGCACATCACTGATGCGGAGGGCCTCCGCCTGGGCCCGGGCCTGCGGGCAGAGGGGCATGGGTGGGACCTCAAGACTCATAGCAACCCCTGGACACCTCTAAGCCAGATAGCCCTGAGCTCCGTCAGCATATATTCAGGAGACTACTCAGAACAATCAGTGACTTAGGATCCTTCAGACAAAAAAGAAAAGGACGGGGGGGGGGGGGGGGACGGGGGGATGGGGGGACGGGAAGGGACGGGGGACTGGACGACGCAGCTCAGATGGAAGAGTGCTTGCCTAGCATGCATGGGCCCTAGGTTCCCCAGCACAACATAAACCTGTTGCCTGTCATGGTAGGGCAGCACTCCATAAATGGAGGCAGGTGGATCAGAAGTTCAAGGTTATCTCCAGCTACACAGTATGTTTGAGGCTAGCCTAGGTTGCTCGATACTCCTTAAAAAAAAAAAAAAAAAAAAAAAAAAAAAAACGGGGTTGGGGATTTAGCTCTGTGGTAGAGTGCTTGCCTAGCAAGCACAAGGCCCTGGGTTCAATCCCCAGCTCCGGGGGCTGGGGGTGGGGGAGCCATAACTTGTCACTTGTCTACAACCAGAGCCAGGCAATTCTTAAGGTGTGGTCTTCTTCACTACCACTAAATGTGCATGTGGGGAGAGGGACACTTGCCACTTGCTGACTCAGCAACAAGGGACCCTGTGAGGGAACCCTCCATGAAGGATCGCAGCCAAGCCTGGGACTCTTCAAAGGGCTAATTCTTGGGGACAGAAGTAGATTCTCCCTCCCCCTACCTCCCAGCCCCATGCCTGACTCCACAGATGACCATCACCTCTAGAGAGGCCCTTGCCCCAGGCCCCAAGCCTGCCTCTCTGCCCTCATCCTACCCATATCTGTGGATTGCAAAACCTATATCCAGAAGCCAGTACCAGAAGCCAGCCTAGGCCTTTGGTGAAAACAAGACAACTGAGCGGAGTTAAGTGTGAGCTCTGTAAAGCCCCAGGGTTCAACAGCAGTTCAGCGGCTACCTCATGGGAAGCCCACCCCAAAGGCTCTTGGAGCTCTGGTTCCACCCCAACCCACCCCTTGCCGGAAGACTTAGAATGGCCAGTAGACACGGACTTCTCCATGGCCAGCCCTTCCTTCACTGAGGAGGATGAAGAACAGCTACTCAGGTCTACTGTGAACGGCACCCCCTCCCAGAGCTGCTGTTGTCTCTAGAGACACCGAGAGAAACCCAGCAGTTCCTGAGGCCAGGGTGGGACACCGGCTGGGGACAGAGAGCCCTGCAGGCCACACCCCAGCGCTGTGAGGACAGAGTGGCAGAGCTGACAGCTGTGGCCGAAGATGGAGTAGGGAAGGACAAGAGTCCTGAGTTTAATACTCCGGCTCCGGCCGGGCGGTGGTGGCGCACGCCTTTAATCCCAGCACTCGGGAGGCAGAGCCAGGCGGATCTCTGTGAGTTCGAGGCCAGCCTGGGCTACCAAGTGAGTCCCAGGAAAGGCGCAAAGCTACACAGAGAAACCCTGACTCGAAAAAAAAAAAAAATACTCTGGCTCCGGCTGGGCAAAGCTGGTTAGGTTGTGACTGCCTTAATCTAGTTGGGAGACTTCAGGGGCAGAGGAGGGATTCATTCCCATGGTTATTAATCTGTCAGGGCCCCCAGGAGCAATCTGTGCTTGGGAGAGCTCTTCATTTCCAGTCCCCACACACTGGATGCTTAATCAATATGAAGACATAGCCTGTATAGCCCGTGACAAGCCTAAACTGTCACCCGTCAGGCTCTCCCGGCTCGTGAACTAATGTCTTACCAGGTACCCCACACCCTCAAGGGCTCTGCACCCAGGCTGGGGCCTCCCTGTCAACACTCACTGACACTAGGTGGCAGCACCCAGGTGGGAACAGATAGGTCCCGGAGCTCCTCTCTCCAGCCAGCTGAGTTCCACAAGGCCCCTTCCATCTCTTCCCAGCCACATCCCCCAGGGGAGTTAATGAATCTCCTCAGAAACAAGAGTACGGCATTCACTCACTGCGGCTTACCTCAACTCCCCGACCTGTTTTGTTTTTAATGTGTATGTACAAGGATGCCCACATTAGCCAGAAAGGGTCGTCCGATCTCTCGGAGCCGGAGTTTCAGGTGTCTGGGGGTCTGCCCCTCTGGTAGGGCAATGCACTCTTAGCTGCTGACCCATCTCTCCAGCCCCCACACTGACTTGCTAGGTCCTACAGAAGTCCAGTAGTGACAGAGACTCCACAGAGTAGGAGGATGTGTGTAAACAGTGGTCTAATGTCATCTTCTTTTTCTGTGCTATCCAAATGGGTCCTGCCATAATGCTCTCCTTGACCATTAAAGCACCTGCTGACCACACATCTGGAGGCAGCCAGTACTTGGGACAAGCCACAGTTACCTGTCGGTGCCAGGCTTCTGAGAAATCAGCTTTCCCTAAAGTATGCATTCAAACCGTCTATAAGAAACATCTCTTACTTTACACGGTCTAAACAGGATTGCATAAGACACAATCCTTGGGCTGGAGAGATGGCCTAGAGGTTAAGATCAATGGCTGCTCTTCCAGAGGACCCAGGTTCAGCTCCCAGAACCCACAAGGCAGCTCACAACTGCCTGCAACCCCAATTCTGAGGATCCTCCTCTGGCCTCCACGGGCACCAGGCATGACCATGGCACACATACACGCAAGCCCTCACATATTAAAAAGGTCTGTATTCTCCCTCAGGTTGAGACGTTCTGACAACAGGACCTGGGTCTGCCTAGCGAATTTCAAATATCTCTGCAGAGAGCAGAGTCAGTGCACCCTGACAAGTGGCCCCAGGGTTTGGGATGCACTACCGACAGCATCTAGACACAGCCGCTAGCTCTCTGTGATGAAGGGCAAATTATTGACCTGTTTTCTTTTCCCGGGTGTGAAACCGGGATATGCCAGCCATCTCAAAACGGCTTCCACGTCGCTCGGTATAGCTCCTGGCAGAAAATATTAAGTGCATTTTGCCGAACTGCCTCCTAGTCACAAAGCAACAGGTCCAGCCCAGGCTACCTCTACATCCCTTCACAAATATTCCTCGATGTCCTGCTGTTTTCTTAAATCCTGGATTAAGACGCTACCGCAGGCCCCTGCACCCGAGACTCTCGGCCTCGTTTCCTGTAGGTGTGTTCAACGTCACTCTTAAAACTATTTCCATCTGTGAAACGGGGATAGTACTCCCAACTCCACTGGGATGTTGAGGATATTAAAGGAGATGATTCGGGCGGAGGACCCGGCGCTGTTGGGCCTAGGGTGGGCAGCCCAGAAACTTACAACTTTTAAGAAAAAGGTATTTTGAGAATTGATACTCAAGATCGTTACCGCCTTGGCCACCAGAGGGCGCTCCAGCTGCGCTGAGGAGCTGTCAACACAGCCCACCAGTCTTCCCAGCTGCTCCGCCCACCCCTCCCCACCCGCGAGCATCAGGGTTAAGGTTGCTGCGTTAAGGCCTGAAGATGCACCGCGATTGGGGGCGGGGAGTGGGGTGCAAAACTATAGAATTTTAGAAACCAACATTTTTCTTTTCCACTTTTGCTTTTGGTCCAAGGCTAACCCTTACGCCCAGTCCGTTGGCTGGGAGTGCAGGACTTGTCAACAGGACTGGTCCACCCCGCCCCCACTGAGCATGGAGTGCTTTGGACAAACTGGAGATTACGAGGCTTCGCATCTTGCAGTCTCTTCTCCAAGGAGCCCTTCCTGTTCTTCTGGTGCCAAATTTGTTGGGAAGAAAACCTGAGGCATCCCTAGTCCTTTAGGGAAACTACGGTGGCCTCACGAGGCCACCTGCAGCCTAGCCTTAAGTGGACAACACGGGTCATCTTGCTTTCCTCATCCCAGGCTCTGTTCTTCCCTCATCAAAAAACAAAACAAAACACCCCCAACTCTCCAAGATGGCTTCCTCTGAAGTTCTCTGCTCCCTTGCCAATGCAAACAGGCTGTTTCACCATGCCCCACCCCATCTTCACTGGACCTCCAGAAATATCAGGATTGGGGGTAGACGGGCTCAGGACCCGAAAGCTGGTAATCCAGGGTGGATTTGGATGATCAGACTCAAATTGAAGTAATGTAAGGTCAAATTCAAATTGGGTCCCCAAGTGCTGAGAGGTCGGCACAGAATACACTCTAAGAGAGGTGGGCAGCTACCGGGCAGGAAGGTGGGCGGTTTGCCAGGAGCAAGCCTATACTCACTAGCTCCAAGGCTCTAACACACACAGTACAGGCCAGTGTGTTTAAGGCTGGGGGAGATGAAAAGCAGAAAGAGCTTCCTGGTCACCTCCTCCCGTGAGTATGCCCCGACCTGCCTCACCCACTCGCTTCCTGGAGCCCATCCCCACCCCCAGTCCCTGGTTTCACCCCTGATTACCCCACTCCCAGGCCCCTCCGGCTGCGCTGGCTGCGGCCTGCTGCCAGGGAATTGTCAGGGACTCACAACCACCCCCTGCCCAGCTGGGGCCCCTCTGGAAAAGCCTGCCCTCCTAGGCAGCGGCGGATCTATCCCTCCCTTGCAGGCCCTGTGCTGCGCCCTGGCTGGGGGCCCAAGAGGGGGCTGCTGGGGCTGGGCCAGGTTACCTTTAGGAGGAAAGTTTTGGGTTTGGGTCCTCTCTTCTTGGGCCCATACAGCTCACGTTCCCTTTCCCTGCAGCCAAGAAACGCCAAAAATTAAGAGTCCCTTCCCGGGCCCCACTCCCCGGCCCAGCCCGCTTTTCCCGCTTCCCTGCACGGCGCCCCACCGCGCCGGCCAGCCTCCCCAACTCACTTCTGCTCGAAGGCTGCGATGAGCCTCGAATCCAGAATGTTCTCCTCCGGCTCCCAAGTGCTGTACCTGCCGAGTCACGCGTGCAGAAAAGCAAAATGAAAACCCAAGGGGCAGAGGCACACCTCGAGGACGCAAGCACGCACCCCCCCCCCCAAGGCCCAAGTGCCTTCTTGCCGCCTCCCCGGTCCCCACGCCACCGACCCCACGATACTCACTTGATCGCCCACCCCTTCCATTTCACCAGGTACTCGATGCGTCCCTGAAAAACAGAAAGGAAAAAAAAAAATAGGGGGTGGGGGTGGGGAGGATGCAGGGACGCGAGGAGGCGGCGGCGCGGGGGTGGCCGAGGGAGCCGGGCTAGCGGGACCGCTGCGCCCCGAGGGCCCGCGGGCTCCGACACGGCCGCGGGGAGCGCAGGGCCGTCCGGGCCGAGAGCTCACCTTTCGGATCCGGCGTTTGATGATGGATTCGGCCGCGAAGACCCGCTCGCCCACTGCAGATAGCTCCATCTTGCTCAGAGGCACCCACAGCCCATAATACTCCCTGCTCCCGCGGCCGGTGCTGCACCGCTCGCGCACGCGCCCCAGCGCTCAGGCCCCCGGCGGGCGGGCGCTCGGCGGGGCGCGTGCTCGCGTTCCAGCTGCGGGCCGTCACGTGACGCTCGGGGCCTGAGCTCCGTTGCCAGGACCTCCCCCTCCCCCGGGGCGGTTGCTAGGGAAAAAGAGCGCTCGCGGGGCGGGGGCGCGCGCTGGCTCTTAAAGGGGCCTGTCCTCTCCGCCGCAGTCCTGGCAGGAGACCGATGGATGCGTGGCTGGTGCCAAGCCGGGTGAGGTGCAGTGCAATTTTACATTGTCCTGCTTCATCCTGAAGGGCCAGGATCCCTGCCACCTCCTACCCTCTTTTTAACTCCTCATGCTAGAATTGCCAGGCCCTGGACAGAGAGGTGCGATGAGTCCCCGAGTCTGCAGGCGCTGTGCGCTCTCCTGCAGACGTTTGCAAACAGTTAAATATGATACAGCAGAAATGCATTCGCTGCAGCTTTGCCAGGCCTTGTGGGGATTTCTTTAATACATCACCCCATCCATTATTTATGTATTCGTGGGAGTGTGGTTTTGTAACCGGTTCAGATGAGTTAAAACAAAAAACGCCACCGCAGGAAAGGGGGGTGGAGGCGGAGGTGACCCAGGTCTGCTGCGACCGCGGTCTTGAGCAGCACCTGCAAGCTGACCTCGAGGGCGGTGTGTTAAGAGGAAGAGGTCTCGGAAGAGAACCTCCCGGCATGCCCGATTGAGTCCAAAGCAGGCTTTCTTTGGGTCCCTCTGCAGACCCCGCCCTCGTGGTCAAATCTGTTTTCGGATTTCCAGGCCGCAGGCCACACCACTATCCTACAGCCCACAGACGCGAGGTTGACTCCGCCATTGAACTTGGGGAGGCGCAAGCGAGATCTGAAGCTGTCCTTCAAGGATGAAGCCCGCCTCGCGAAGCCCGCCTCTCAAAACCTTCCATTCCGTTTGTTTTGAAATTATTTAATCTTATTTTCCATTAGGCCAATGGTCTCGTTCTTTGCAAAACAAAAATATTAAACACTTACAGATACAGAAGTCAACAGTCCATAACCTGCATAAAACCATTAGGATCTTCTAGCCCTGTTCTTCCCCTAAACCCAGGCCTGCATGAATATGCACACACACACACACACACACACACACACACACACACACATCACCCACGCGTAGAGTACAGGTATATACATTCTATATATTTAAATGTTTAAGCAACATAGGGTTGTATTATTTACACTGTTCTGGAGTTACTTGCCTCCCTTGATGATAGTGATTGAACATTAACACAGATTTTGCCCCATTCACTCGCTGTCTGAGGCTGGTGGGGGGGATGGGTATTTGTAAGGGTCGGGATTATCTTTTGATTCCAGGATTGGCTTATTAGGCAGGGTGTGTATACGTCTCTGCTGCAGCACCATTTCTTGAAGGAGCAAATCCACCATATCAAAATCTCAGTTTTTCGTTCCTGCACCACTATAGATATATATAGAAACTAGATTGACTGAAATTCTTCTGCCCCCTCAAGATGCTGGCATGCTGGCAAACCTAAAGTAGCCTTCACCTGAATAGAGAGCTGACCTAGGGTGGCGTGAATAAACAGGTAGCTTGAATGTGTGGGTGTCGGTGCGATCGTGCAGGCTGAGGAGGCCACAGGATGAAGAACGTGACCATCAATCCACATATTGGATCATTCAGCAGCCTTTGTGACACCCCACACACACCCCGTGCACCCCGTGAAAGCTGCAGGAAATAGCCCAGTCCAGTGAGAAGGTGTCCACCACACAAAGCAAACAGTTCCACAACAGAGGTGGATGAGCCTCACATTGATGCTCTAACAAATAGCCCCAAATTTATCAGCCCAAAATGACACCCTCTGGAGGGCAGAAGTCCCAAGTCAGTGTCACAGAACTGAAGTCAAGGCTGAGGGGACTTGGCCTCAGCTGGCTTCTGGAAGATGCTGTCACTCCTTGGTACATGGCTTTGTTGCTCAACTCTTTAATCCTGTTACCACCACTGACTACCCTCCTGCTTCTTAAAATGGACCCCGTGGTTGTGTTGGTCCAAAGTAATCTCCGGTGACAGCAGTCTTAATCCACTCACAGCACCATCTCTTCTCACAGTCCCCGTCCGCTCTCTGCATCTCAGTTTTCTCTTTTTTCTTCTTTGCATTTGTGTATGTGAGTGTCTGTGTTTGTGTCTCAGTGTGTGTGTATGTGTCTATGTGTGTGTGTGTCTGTGTCTTGGTGTATGTATGTCTGTGTGTGTGTGTGTGTGTGTGTGTGTGTGTGTGTGTGTGTGTACAAGCATATGAGTGCACATTCAGATGGAAACCAGAGGTTGACATCAGGAGTCTTTCTCGGTCATTCTCTACCTTATTTTTTGAGACAGGGTCTCTCAACTGAACCTGAAGCTTGCTGATTGGTTGACTGGCCTGAAAACCTCAGAGATGCTCAGTGTCTCTGCCCCCATTTCACCCCCACTCCCACCCCTGCCCCCTCTAACCTCAGTGGTTCTCAACCTGTCTAATGCTGCGACCTAATGCCGATCCTCATGTTGTGATGACCTCCAACCATAAAGTTATTTTGTTGCTACTTCATAACTGTGATTTTGTTATTGTTATAAATTGTAATGTAAATATCTGATATATGACCCCAAAGGGGTCGTGACCCTCTGGTTGAGAGCCATTGCCTGGAGCACAAAGCACATAAGTGTAGCTGCGAGATGTCAGAATGTACTCCCTCCCTTGCTCAGTTTGTTGGCTGGCTCAGCTGAAGGTTTTCTTTCATCACTGGTCACCACTGGTCACCACTGGTCATCACTGGTCATCCCAGGGTCATCATTGGTCATTACTGGTCATCGCTGACCATTGTTGGTCATCACTGGTCATCGCTGGTCATCATGTCATCACTGGCCATTGCTGGTCATCACTGGTCAACACTGGTCATCACCAGGGTCATCATTAGTCATCACTGGTCATCATGTCATCACTGGTCATCACTGGTCATCGCTGGCCATCCCAGGGTCATCACTGTGGTTACAGTGAGAGAGGCCAAAGCTGATCAGTGGTCCTCTTGTCTCCTGACGAGCTCTTGTTATTCCCTGCACTAGCTCAGGGTCCCTCACACCTGCAGAAGCGCTGAAGGACCAACTGTGGAAGTCACAAACACTTCTGTCGATGCCTCCCACAGTCAACACAAGGCAGGAGCTCAAAGTTCCTAGTGCACACATTCCATGCCACCCTTTGCCCTCAAGTGTGGGAAGAGCTTATGGAACGGACTAGGATTGTACTCCTACAATTGGGTTCTCGGGGACAAGTAGAGTGATTTCGCAGATGTGTTTAAGGTTTCTGATTAGTTAACCCCGGAATGCTCCAAGCCTGACAGGCTTTCCTAACCGGAAAGATCTGGCCCACAGAGCTGCCATCCAGTTGGCCTTGAAGAAGCAAACTGCCACACTTCAGAGAGAGATGATGAGAGGAATGGGGCATGGTTTCTAGAAACAGAGGACTTCCTTTTTTTTTTTTAAAGATTTATTTATTTATTTATTTATTTATTTATTTATTTATTTATTTATTTATTTATTTAATGTGCACTGGTGTTTTGACTGTATATCTGCTGTGTGAGGGTGTTGAAGTTATAAATAGTTGTGAACTGACATGTGGGTGCTGGGAATTGAACCTAGGTCCTCTGGAAGAGCAGCCAATGCTCTTAACCGCTGAGACATCTCTCCAGGCCCTAAATGGAGGACTTCTGTCCAATAGTCCCAGGCAATGAAATGTGTCAGTATCTCTGGAGCTTGGTGTAGGACCCTGGGCTTTTGACAGCCTTGCTGACACCTTGATGCCAGTCTAGGAGACCAGAATACAGACTCCAGTTTGTCGACCTGTAGGTGTAGATATAATAAGCTGCTGTTGTGTTCACCACTGAGTTTCAGCACTCATGGATGGGACGGGAGGAACCGCAAGGTCACATTGTGAAGGGTACTGTAGTGATTTGAATGTGAATGGCCCTCCGTAGACTAAGTATTTGAATGCTTAGTCTTTCATTGGTGGATTAGGAAGTGTGGCCTTGTTGGAGGAGATGCGTCATTGGGGGAGGCTTTGAGGTTTCAAAGGCCCAGGCCAGACCTGGTCTCTCTCTGCCTCCTTCTTGTGGATGAGATGTGAGCTCTCAACTACAGCGCCTGCCTACATGCCTGCCTGCCTGCCTGCCTGCCTGCCTACATGCCTGCCTGCCTGCCTGCCTGCCTGCCTACATGCCTGCCTGCCTGCCTGCCTGCCTACATGCCTGCCTGCCTGCCTGCCTGCCTGCCTGCCTGCCTACATGCCTGCCTGCCTGCCTGCCTGCCTACCTACATGCCTGCCTGCCTGCCTGCCTGCCTGCCTGCCTACATGCCTGCCTGCCTGCCTACATGCCTGCCTGCCTGCTGTGGTGATCATGGATTCATCCTCTGAAACTGTAAACAAGCCCCCTATTAAATGCTTTCTTTAATAAGTTGCCTTGGTCATGGTGTCAAGGCCTAAGTCTCTTCACAGCAATAGAACAGTGACTAAGACAGGGACTCAGGGTTATTATAATAACAAAATAATATATAAATAATAATAACAAAAGTAGTGGGTGGTGGTGGCACATGCCTTTAATCCCAGCACTCGAGAGGCAGAGGCAGGAGGATCTCTGTGAGTTTGAAGCCAGCCTGGGCTACAGGGTTCCAGGACAGACTCCAAAGCTACACAGAGAAACCTTGTCTCAAAAAAAAAATGAATAAATAAATAATAATAATAACAAAAGTAGGTCCCAATTTGGGACATAGCTCATGTTAAAACTGGTGAGGTCTCTGGGGGCGGGGGCTCCTTTTACAATGCAGTATTTGGGGGACCCTTCCTTTGTGACCTCCAGCTGCAGATGCTGTGTCTTTAGCCTTTGGCCCATGTGAATGTTTTGACATCTGTTAGACAAGAGAGGGAACAGATGTGTAGAGACCCCTATGCAGGTGGTGGGAGGGGCACCTGGGGCAGGGAAGGAGTGGCAGATGCCCTCAGACCTGCTGACTTTGAGTAAGGTCGGAATCAGAAAATCAAGACCATCTGGGGGGCTGCAGGTGATTCAGCAGGTAAACTGTGGCCAACACAGCACTAAAGTGCTCGCCGCCAAGCCTAACAACCTGAGTTTGATCCCCAGGACTCACATGGTGGAAGGAGAGAACTGACTTCCATGGACTGTCCTCTGAAAAATAATCAAGTAAATGTTGTAAAAATTCAGAAAGAGGAGCCTGGTGGTGGTGGCACACACCTTTAATCCCAGCACTCGGGAGGCAGAGCCAGGCAGATCTCTGTGAGTTCGAGGCCAGCCTGGTCTACAGAGCGAGACCCAGGACAGGCACCAAAACTACACAGAGAAACTGTATTGAAAAACTAAAAAAAAAAAAAAAAGATGGAGACTGGAGAGATGGCTCAGTGGTTAAGAGCACTGGCTGCTCTTACAGAGGTCCTGAGTTCAATTCCCAGCAACCACATGGTGGCTCACAACCATGTATAATAGGATCTGATGCCCTCTTCTGGCATGCATACATGTAATATAAGTAAAATATAGTAAGAGGTCAGGCAGTGGTGGTACACACCTTTAATCCCAGCACTCAGGAAGCAAGGGCAGGTGGATTTCTGAGTTTGAGACCAGGTTGGTCTACAGAGTGAGTTTCAGGACAGCCAGGGCTACTCAGAGAAACCCCGTCTCAAGAGAAAGAAAGAAAGGAAGAAAGAAAGAGAGAGAGAAAGACATATAGCTCCCCAGGACCTATGGAAGATTTGTTCCACGGCCAAGTTAATCACTGAGTGAGACATCCCCTCCTTATGACAGAAAGCAGAGCCTTGTGCTTGGGAACTGCAGGCCATGGGTCTTCATCCTACATTCAAAATGAGGTCTGGAGGGCTACGATATGGGCTGGGACCCAGTGGACCAACTCAGCCCAGCAGGGTACTATGCCATCATCACCCTCACTGAAAACTGGAAGATGCCATGCTTCTGATTTACATGTTAGCTACACAGTGCTGTGCATCACCCAGTCAGTACCTGTCCAAGCAGTGAGCAGCCCTCGCTTGGTCCTCCAAGGGGTCTGGTACATGCATTATCCATCAGTGTTCCCACCCGTTGACCGTTGGCTCAAGACTGTGGGGTGCAGCAGAGGAATGCTAACTCCCAGGCAATTTCTGCTTCTGTCTTTGTGAGCTTTATTATTCTGGGTGTGGCCTTGAGAGGAGGGCAACAGGGCTGTGAAACACAGCATAGGGGTCGGGGGTTAAAATGATCCAGGGGATCTGGGCAGAGCATTCATGTTCCTGTGCAGCAGTGAGACATCCCATGCATCTTTTAAAATATTATTTTATTTTATGTATATACAGGTGTTTTGCCTGCATGTGTGTCTGTGTACCACATGCATGCCTGTTGTATGCAGAGACCAGAAGAGGGTATTAGATCCTTTGGAATTGGAGTTACAGATGGTTGTGAGCTGCCATTTGGTATTAGGAATTGGACCTGGGCCCTCTGGAAGAGCAGCCAATGCTCTCAACCACTGGGCCATCTCTCCAGCATCTCAGCTTGTGCATCTTTATGGGTTCTATAGATTCCAAACTGGTACTCACCCCAGGCCCTTGGCATGTGCTATTCCCTCCATTGGCTGATGAGACACCATGCACATTTCCTTCAGATGGATGCATGACTTGATCCTTTCTTTGAGATAATAATATAATTACATTATTTCCTCTTTCTCACCCCACCTTCCATGGGGAACTCCTTGTTTTCTTTCAAATCCTTGCCTCTTTTTCTTAATATTTTGTGTGTGTGTGTGTGTGTGTGTGTGTGTGTGTGTGTATGTGTGTGTGTTCCCAAATGCACAAATACAACCTGCTCAGTCTGTGAATGTTACTTGTATGTATGTTTTCAGGACTGACCATTTGACAATGGATAACCAGTTGGCGTGCTCTTCCCTGGGGGAAACGCTCTCTCCCACTCAGGATTCCTTTGTGGCCTGTAGTTCTTTGTCTAAGGTTAAGGCCTTGTGAGCACCACCTCCACCACCACCACATCATCATGTCTATTGATGTAGTCCTTGTTCAGCTCACGGTTGGGCCGCCATGTTGGTGAGACTTCATGGGTGTAGCATTTGCTATTTCTAGGAGGTACAATCTCACAGGCTTCCTTCATGCTTTTAGTCTTTGTTCAAGTGTTACCTCTCTTTTCTTTTTCCTTTATTTAAAATGTGATCATTACTGTTCTGTGTGTGCATGTGTGGACAGGAGCATGCCATGGCGTCCTTGTGGAGGTCAGAGGTCAACTTTTGAGAGTCTGCTCTCTCCACCTTGCTGAAGCAGGACCTCTTTTGTTTCTGTTTTTATGTGTCCTCCAGGGTAGCTGGCTCTCCAGCTTCCAGAAGAGCTCCTATCTCTGCCTCCCATCCCACTATGTAAGTACCGGGGTTACAGAGTCATGCCCCCCAAACAGCTTTTTATGTGGGTTCCAAGGAAACATGGCAAAGCTTCCACCTGAGCCACTCTCAAAGTTCCGCTTTCTCTCTTTAATGGAGTCTTACTATGCTGCTCTGGCTGGTCGCAAACTACTAGGCCCAAGCAAAGTTCCTGCTTCAGTATTCCTGCATCAGCTGCCAGAGTGCCAGAACCATAGGCCAAATGCCCCTTCTGTAAGGGAGCTAGCTCACTTCCGCTCCCTGGCATTCTCTGTCCCCTTACCTTAGCACACCCTCTTCCTAACCCTTCACACTATGTGCCACATTTAATGTCTAACTCCTTCCCCAGGCCCCAAGCTCCTGGGGGCAAGGACTTTGCCTGCCCTCCCCCTCTCCCCCCCAATCACTGTTGCCAGCACAGGACTTTGAACACAGCAAGTGGTCAGTTCGTATTTGTTGGAGGTGTGGATGGGTCACCTAGGAGATTTCTAGGAGCTGGTCAAGCTCTTGTTGCAAACACCACCCCCCCACACACACACCCCTCAAACCCCCAATCCTCCCACCCCCTGTCTCTCTCTGCACTGAGCTCTGGAAGTACAAAATGGAAAGAGGCCCCAAAGCTGTGGGAGACTAAGGTACACCCACCTGTGCTGCCTGGAGCTGGCAACTTCTCAGAGCCTCAGTTTTCCTCCTCTGTAACATGGAGAGTCTCTCCTGTCTCGTAGAACTGTCGAGGATACAGCATTTGGTTTCTAGGCATCTGGAATTCAGTCAGGCTCATGGCAGATCTGTGATGCTGGAAGTGTGTGTGTCTAAGTGCTAGGCCCATCCATGTTTCAACACACAGACACACACACACATACACACACACACACACACACACACACACACACACACACACTGCATAGACAAGGTCTCGATTTGTCAATGTCCATGTTTTCCCCCTAGCTGGCGGTGCTATTTTGGGAGGCCGTGGAACCCTTACGATGTAGAACCTCACTTTTGGAAATAGTCACTAGGGGCAGGTCTTTGAAAGTTATAACCTGGGAGCTGGAGGGATGGCTGTATGCTTGCTCTTCCAGAGGACCAAATTTCAATTCTTAGTGCCCACATGGCAGCTTACAACTGTCTGTAACTCCAGGGCCAAGGGATCCAGTGTCCCCTCCTGGTCTCTGTGGACACCAGACATACGTGTGGTACACAGATATACATACAGGCGAAAAGTCATACAAACATAAATAAATAAGCAAACAAAATAAATAAGTAAGTAAATAAATAAATAAAAGGGACAGGCTGGCATCTGGTTCTGGCTCAGCTCTCTGTTTCCTGGTTCCCTGTGATCTGAACAGCCTCCACCACACACTCCCTTAACCATAATCTAAACCGTACGGCTTTGCCTTCCTCAACACGCTAGAGTAAAACCATCTGAAACTGTGACCCAAAACAAGTTGTTTCTGTCAAGAAATTAATCGTGTTAGTGCAAAAGCAACTAACACCTGCACACACGTTTTTCTTACACTGAAAGTCGGTGCATTGGATCCACGCTAGAGACCTACAAAATATATCTTAGCTATCCCTTTTCACAGCCCACGTGTTTCAAAGATTCTTCTAAGTGTTCCCTGACTTGCATGTAGTATTTACTAAGTCAATCCCCAAAACAACCCCTGGAAAGAGTGGAGCTACTTCCTGTGACTATGGAGGACACTGGCTTCTGCTCCAACCTGGGGATGGACAGCGCTCACATTCTACATCCATCTGTTCTCACCCTCACTCCTCTGTCCCCTCCTGCCTTGACAAGCCCTGCCCTAGGATGTAACTCCACCAAGGACACTACAAACGGGAGCCCAGGTGACCAACGTGAGTCACAAAGAGTCTGAAACACGTTGAATCTCCACATGATTTTTGCCACGATAGTGTGTACTGCTAAAGAAAGGCTGACTATTTTTAGAAAGCCAGCACTGGAATTATTTGGCAAAAGGCCTGAATATGGTCGCAATTGGGCAAGGGACATGGGAAACACCAATTTAGACAGAGGGGTCTTTTGGAAGTTCTGCATCCTCCCTCAGTTTAAAAGTCTTCATGTTAAAAAAGCCAAAATATCATCTGCGGGGAAACCCTCCTGGTAACTTGTCAGTGTCTCTAGAACAAGCCAGAGCTTTCCCTAGCCTGCCTCCCCATTCCCTAGGGCTTTGAGTGGTCCCTGCATTTGCTGTTCACACTCCTAAAACTCATATTGTCAGGTCTATGCAGCCGCCCCCTTTCCTCCTTTGGATAAGATCCTCAAGGCCACCCCGACCACCAGTGTGGAACACCTCCCAGGACTCAGTTCTGGGGCCACCCTTGGCAGGAAGCCATATCTGGCCCTTGAAGATGAAGCTGGCCAGTCTCCCCCGCCACCTCTTTGGTTACTTACAGGGTACCAGGAGTTCCGTCTGGTCACTCGTCACCTCCTATAAATCATGAGCTCCCTGGATACAGGAACCCCAGAGCCCCAGTTTCCCAGACAATGCTTGACACTGGGTCCCCAGGCAGCTAATATTTTCTGGCCTGCAACATGTGTCTTATGCGATTCCAAGTGCTGGGGACATGGTCGACACAGATCGTCTCAGCTCTTGAGTAGCTTAGATTCTGGTGGAGTGGCGGAAAGAGACTGGGTACACAAGGCAAGGGCAGGACACGCAGGCCGGTCGTGTGCTGTGTGGTGATGGGTCTGTGTGGTGAGGGGGACAAGGGGTGTGATTGTGACCTCCTTCCTGGGGGGTTGAGGGGACTTTGGAGAAGCCACATCTGAGCTGCGACTATGAGAGGGAAAGGATGTAGCTGCTGA
Source organism: Peromyscus eremicus (assembly GCF_949786415.1). Lineage (NCBI taxonomy): Eukaryota > Metazoa > Chordata > Mammalia > Rodentia > Cricetidae > Peromyscus > Peromyscus eremicus. The sequence goes on along the minus strand of NC_081436.1, from coordinate 23,321,497 downwards.
GACCTGGGCAAGAGGATGCCAGGCAGAGAAGATTGAGTGCAAAGGCCCTGAGGCAAGCCCAAGGGAGTCAGTGAGGCCAAGCTGAGTGGACGGGAGGTAAACATTGAAGAGTGAGGCAGGGCCTGTCCCAGAGCCTTTCAGGCCCTGGAGGAGAGCTTGTTCCTTGTGAGACTGCAGTGAGGAGGCTCTGGGAGAGACCCAGGACAAGAGGGGGCTGGCCCAGGGAGCTCCCTACCAAGGCTAGGCCTGAGCTGTGGGTGAGGTTCCAAGTGGCCAGAAATGGCTGCTTATCACATCTACTGTAGCATGGCCTCCTTGGTGTGTATTCTGGGAGACAGTGTGGCAGTATAAATAGCTCCTGCAGAAAGCACAGGCTGGGGCAGCGAGCTGTGCTCATAAATGTGTGCATATGCATGCGTGTGAGTGTGGATGTGTGTGTGAGTGTGTGCATGTGCACGTATGTGTGAATGTGAATGTGTGTGTGAGCATGCATGTGTGTGTGAGTGTGTGCATGTGTGCATGTGTGTGAGTGTGCGTGTGTGTGTGTGTGTGTGTGTGTATGTGTGTGTGTGTGTGTGTGTGTGAGAGAGAGAGAGAGAGAGAGCATGCATGTGTGTGTGTATAGTGAATTTCTTTCTGCCTGCCAGTTAAGCAATGGTGGAACTTCTGTACCCCACACCACCAATGCGGTTTAAAGAATACTTTCTCTCTTCCATGCAATCTGGCTCAAGGAAAGCAGAGGCCCCCCACCGAGGCAGGGGTGCAGATAGGAGCTCAAAGCCACCGTTGGAAGAGCCAACACCAGGGTCACTATAGAGAAAATTCAGGAACGCTTCTGGTTCCAGTGGGCCCCTTACCCCCACCAGCCACCCCTCTCTCCAGAGAATGCGGGCCAGGTGAGGAGCAACTTGCTGTGGCCTGTGCTTTCATCCTCTGACTCTGTGTGAACTTGTCCTGTCCACGCTCTCCATCTTGCTGGCAAGCTTTCCTCTGCAGCTACTTCCTGTGTTTGGGGGACGCTGATCCTCCAAATTATTTTTCATTTCATATAAGGCCAGGCAGTACTTGGACCATGGAGGCTGCTGGGGGCTGCTAGGAGGCAGCCAGAGGTTGCTGGGGGCTGCTGGGGGTTGCTGGGAGCTGGGGAAATGCTGGGGGAATGCTGGGGGAATGCTGGGGGAATGCTGGGAGTTGCTGGGGGCTGGAGGAGCTGGTGCACCTCGGCTCCATCTACAATTCCACTGAGCATTCCATACCTAGCCCCTGGTTCGGGGCCCAGCGCAGGATTGCAGAGGCTGTTGCTGCCACTATGGCGCTCGCTACCAGCTCTGGCCAGCATCCCATTGGTCCTGCTCCCTGGTGGGACCATGACACCTGACTGGAGGAGTATAATCTGCTACTGCTATAATGTAGCCTTTGATTTTCCTTTTTCATTCTCTGGGGTCTCTAGGACCCCTTTGGGTGAGTGATAACATCTAGGCTTATCAGCCGGGAAGGTTCAGTTCTTACCGAGACAACAGCTTCGGGGTAGTTTGTCTGTTGGTCTTTCTTTTTTTTTTTTTTTGGTTTTTCGAGACAGGGTTTCTTTGTGTAGCTTTGCGCCTTTCCTGGGACTCACTTGGTAGCCCAGGCTGGCCTCGAACTCACAGAGATCCGCCTGGCTCTGCCTCCCAAATGCTGGGATTAAAGACGTGCGCCACCACCGCCCAGCTCTGTTGGTCTTTCTGTTTGTTTGTGATATATAGTCCAAGCTGGTCTCACTCTATGTTCATCTAAGGATAGCCTTGAACTTCTGATCCTCCTGCCCCCACCTTCTGAGTGCTGAGATTATAGTCATGTGTCTTCAGAGCTAGGATGGAACCTAGGGCATCTTACACACCCAGCAAGCTGAGCTACATCTCTACCTCGGGGGACATTTTGTTTGGTTTTAAGTTACATTTATATCTTTGTGTGCATTTGCATGGAGGTCAAAGGACAACTTGAGGGAATCCGTTCTCCTTCTACCGTGTGGGTCCTGGGAATTGAACTCAGGTCGTCAGGCTGAGAGGCAAGCACCTTTACCTGCTGAGCTATCTCACAAGCCAAGGGACAGTTTTAAAAGAAACTTCCTAGAGTTTATACCAAAGAGAATAGTGAATACTGTGAGGTGTGCCTCTTGAGCACACAACCTCAAGAGAAGAGGAGGAAAGCCCGGAAAGAGCCTGGGGACGTGCCTAGATGTCCCCAGGAAGGACTCTGTAGGCATGCGCTGTACTCAGGTAACAGGAGGCCAGAGCCACAGGACGAGAGACTATGTATGCCTGGCTGGTCATGACATCAGTTTAGAAACAACTGCTGTGATGTAGTTACTACTTTTTCTTTTTTCTTTTTTCTTTTTTTTCTTTTTTTTTTTTTTTTTTTTAGGTTTTCCGAGACAGGGTTTCTCTGTGTAGCTTTGCGCTTTTCCTGGACCTCGCTCTGTAAGCCAGGCTGGCCTCGAGCTCACAAAGATCCGCCTGCCTCTGCCTCTTGAGTGCTGGGATTAAAGGCGTGCGCCACCACTGCCCGGCAGTCACTACTATGGGACACTGACCCCTCCATTCAGTTACCACCACTATGCATCCCCATCTCCATCCCCAAGGGCTGTCACAGAGTACTTCGGGGGCTGTGTGTTGCTGACTTCCTGTATATCCTCCAACTGGGGATTCCTCAAGGAGGTCTTTCCTCCACCCCAGAAGTCCCCAGGGTCCGGGGCAGGCCTGGGCCTGCATGGACTACCTGCTAGCTTTTGCCCAAGGGAACAGCATTACAGTGTTAGCGAGCTGAGCCTTTTGGTGGCCCCGTGTATCACAGCCACAGTCCCCAGAGTATCCCACAGCAAAGTAGGGCATGCCTATGGGACACTGTGAGTCACAACCTCAACCTGAATGAGTTGGGGACATGTCCCCTGGGTCCTGTGTGACCTGTCAGCTGTGTGTGGAGCAGGAAGAGCTGTGGCTGAAGCCCACTTCCCACACAAGTTCAAGAGGCTCCGGATTTGTGCCCTTTAGCCCCATACAAATAGAAACCTCAACCCCAGGGGCACATCAACCATTGATGTGGGCTTTCCTAATGCCCTCCAAGGTGGTTTTGTGTGCAGAAAAGAATTAGTTCTTGGTTTGCTTAGGTTTTAAAAATTAATATTCAATTTATTAAAATTAAACACCACAGGAAAAGCCTACTTTATCATTTAGCTTAGTCTTTAATTCAGCATACAAAACATATTATTTTAATTATGGGTCTGGGCGGTTTCAATAACCACTATTTTTTCAAGTAATTACCTTTTAGGAGGCTTTGATTAATTTGGTTCAGTTTATAAATGTTAATTCCTTTAAGCATTCCGTCTGGTACGGTCCATTCTGTAATTGTTCAGCTCCCTAAGTGCTAGGCCAACAGATCACCTAGTCGAGCAGGTCTTGTAAATCTAATATAGTTAGCTGATAAATACTGTGAACAAGAAGTCTGATTACAGGACTTCCTTTTTTTTTTTTGTCCCCGGAGCTGAGGACTGAACCCAGGGCCTCACGCTTACTAGGCAAGTGCTCTACCACTGAGTGAAATCCCCAACCCCATACAGGGCTTCTTATGAAGGACTAAACCTCAGGGGCTCAGACGGTGGTGTGGCTGCTCCAGGCTTGCATGCATGAGTCCCGGGACTGAGCCCCAGTGCTTCGTAAACTGGACATGGTGGTGCAGGCCTGCAATTCCAGGGCTGGGAAGATAAAGGTAAAAAGATCCAGGACTTAACATCAACAACATCTTTAGCTGCACAGAGAATTGGAGGCTAACCTGGGCTACCCGAGAGTCCAGGTCAGTGACTCAATTACGTGGTTGAAAATTAGACCTATAGGGGCTGGAGAGATGGCTCAGTGGTTTAGATCACACGTTACTTCTACAGAGGACCCAGGTTCGATTTTCAGCACCTACATGGAAGCTCACAACCATCCTTAACTCCTGTTCCAGAGAGACTACTACCCTCTCCTTACCTCTGTGGACACCAGGCGCACACATGTTACACATATATGCAGGTGAAACATTCATACATGTAAAATAAAATAAGTAAGTCTCTTAAAAAATGGAACAATGAAATAATATATTATTTCAGTAAGTCAAGTTCTCTCTTACCCAGTTTGTGTGTGTGTGTCTGTCTGTCTGTGTCTGTGTCTGTGTCTGTGTCTGTGTCTGTGTGTGTGTGAACGTGCATGTTCTCTCGTGCATTTGTGTGCAGATGCATGTGCGTGTGTGCCTGTGGAGGCCCCATGTTGACTTTGGGTGTCTTTCCTGGTCACTCTTCACTTTATTTCAGATGTAAGGACTCTTGCTGAATCCAGAGCTTGAGCTGGACAACTTGAGCTGGACAGCTGGGCTGTCTAGGAGCCAGTTTGTCTGTCGGATGCTATCTCTGACTCCTGGGTATTGGGATTACAGAGAGCCGCCATGCCCACTTGGCTTTTATGTGGGTGCTGGGAGTCCAAACTTTGGGCCTCAGACTTGCAGTAGCAAGCACGTTATAACCGCTGAGCCATCTCCCCAGTAACATAAATCAAGTTCTCTTAAATCTTTTTTTTTTTTTTTTTTTTTTTTTTTTGGTTTTTCGAAACAGGGTTTCTCTGTGTAGCTTTGCCCTTATGGAGACCAGGCTGGCCTCGAACTCACAGAGATCCGCCTGCCTCTGCCTCCCGAGTGCTGGGATTAAAGGCGTGCACCACCACCACCCGGCTCTCTTAAATCTTACAAGGACGTAAAGTAGGAAATAGGCCTTAAAGTAAAAGTTGTTGTGGGCTGGAGGAATGGCCCAGTGGTTAGAGAACTCACTGCTCTTTGCAGAGGACCAACCTATGCTTCCCAGCATCCGCACTGGGACACACAACTGTCCTTAACTCTAGTCCCAGGGGATCCAGTGCCCTGCTCTGTCTCCTCATACACCAGCCACACATGTAATGTACATACATACATGCAGGCAAAACACAATTACACATAAAATAAAAACAAATACATCTTTTTAAAAGTAAAAACTTGTTGCTGGGTGGCGGCGGCGGCAGCGCAGGTGGCGGCGCAGGCAGCGGCGCATGCCTTTAATCCCAGCATTCGGGAGGCAGAGGTAGGCAGATTTCTATGAGTTCGAGGCCAGCCAGGGCTACACAGAGAAATCTTGTCTCAAAAAAACAATAAACAAACAAACAAATAAACAATCAGACGACAACTAAAAGTTGTTGATGCTGTAGTGCTTTAGTTTCCTGTGTTTCTGCACTTAATTCAACTCTTTGGGAGGGGGAAGAGGTGTAGAACATACCCTCTAAACAGGCTGGTCATTTTGCACAATGGTGGAGACCTCCTGAAGCAGTGGAGCAGCACATGAGGGCCAGGATGGAAGGGCCTGCTTATGAACACCTACACAAACACTGTGTTCTCATGTGGAAGCCTCTGACTGCAGGCCACAGTCAGGAATCTGCATCGATCCTCAGTCCATTCTTCCCTCTGTCCATGAAAATGTGGTGACTTTTACACAACATTGACTGGAGTTTGCACTTTAATACCTCATAAAATAGAAACATATGGGGCTGGGCATGGGGGTGCACGCTTTTAACCCTAGCACTCTCTGGAGGCAGAAGCAGGTGGATCTCTGTGAGTTTGAGCCTGGTCTACAGAACAAATTCCAGGACAGCTAGGACTATGTAGAGAGACCCAGTCTCAAATAAATGTACATATATATATATATATGTATTTATGTATATGTGTGTACATATATATGTTTTCTTTTCTCAATTTCTTTATCATCCATCTATTCATCCAACTATTCATCTTCCTATCCACTCAGCCACTGTCTGTCTGTCTGTCTGCCTGTCTGTCTATCGTTTCTCACCTGTCAATAAATACAGCTCTCCATTGTTCCTTTGGCAGCCACAGAATAGCTCCCTGGGGAAGCTGCCCTAGTCCATCTCAGAATAGATGGATAGATAGACAGATAGATGGTGGAGTTATAGCTTGGCTCTTGATGAGAAACAATGGTTTGTTAGCGCTGAGGCACTTAATACACGAAGAGCATTTGGAACTGAGCCTGGCACACTGTATCTCCATTGTATTTTCTGAGGCAGGGTCTCTCACTGATCCCAGAGCTGAGCTCAATACATGGGCTATTAATAGTAAGGAAGTTCAAAGCTCTTTAGACATATTATAAGTCTATTACTCTAGAGAACCCTAGTGGGTACACCCTGTTTTCAGAACTGGATCAGAGGGACAAAGCTACTGGTCTGTGGCATGTTCCACCCTCTGGTATGACAACAGACACACACACACACACACACACACACACACACACACACACACACACCATGAGTTCATGGATGATAAAGCAGCAACTCATGAATGAGTTCAGGTATGACCCAGCAGTGCCCTGTGAGTTCAGCCAATTCCTTTGTCTTCCCTGAAGAAATGGAGAAGCAGCCCCCAGGCGTGAGGCTTGAGCAAAACACAGAAGTATGAGTCTCCCTTCCCTGCAACTTCTAGAACATTCACCCAACTAACTGCAGATGTCATGTTCTTTTCAATTACACCAGGAATGTTAGAAAAGCTGAGCATTTTTCTCATCAAAGCCATCTCCTGTCTTGTCAAAAGGTTGGACTGAATCTACAGGAGGATTACTGCAAGTTTGAATTTGAGGCAACATGGGGTATACAGTGAGAACTTGACTCTAGAAACCAAAGCAGAATAAAACAAAAGGTTGGACTGAGCAACAACAATAAAACAAGAACAAAGGAAAACGCCACAGTATTTGTTACAACTTCAGGAGAAATCAGCAGCAAAAAGAGTATAGCCCGGTAATGGTGGTGCATGCCTTTAATCCCAGCACTCGGGAGGCAGAGGCAGGCGGATCTCTGTGAGTTCGAGGCCAGCCTGGGCTACAGAGCGAGATCCAGGACAGACACCAATGCTACACAGAGAAACCCTATCTGGAAAAACAACAACAACAACAAAAAAGAATACATATAAACCAGGTGATGGTAGCACACACCTTTAATCCCAACACTTGGAAGGTAGAGGCAGGCAGATCTCTGTGAGTTCAAGGCCAGCCTCGTCTACAAAGTGAGTTCCAGGACAGCCAGGGCTACACGGAGAAACCCTGTCTCGAAAAAACAAAAATAAAAACAAAAGAATATATATATATAATATTACACATACTATAATAATATATAATATATAATAATATATATAATAATACACATACTATATAATCTTTAAATACTTCATGAATTAAAAAAAGAAAGAGCCAGGTGGTGATTGCTCACGTCCTTAATCCTAACACTTGGGAGGCAGAGGCAGACAGATCTCTGAGTTAGAGGCCAGCCTGGTCTACAGAGTGAGTTCCAGGACAGCCAGGACTACACCGAGAAACCCTGTCTCAATAATAGTAATAATAATAATAATAAATTTAAAACAGGGTCTCTCGTTTGCTCTGGAACTTCACAGGCAGGCTGTCCTGGCTGGCCAGGATCTACCTGTCTCATCCCCAGGTCCAGGATGACAAACATGGCGGTCACACTCAGCCCTTCCGGAGACGTCTAAGGATGAACTCGTGCACAGCAAGCCCTTCACCAACCTTGCTATCTCCCCTGCCCAGGAAGCCACACATTTAACAGGAGAGGTGGGACAGAGAGCAGCTGGGCAAACGCTAGGAACACAGGAAAGAAGAAACGAAGACAAAAGCAGAAATAAGTGGGAAACAGGCGTAGAACCGACGGCTAAACTAAGCCAAACGCCAATGTTTTTAAAACACGAATCAGAACTGGCAGGGCCAGTTAGTGAACAAGGCCACTTCCTGGGAATGAAATGTCATCAGGGGAAGGAATGAAAAGAGCCCCATATAGGAGAATGTGAGCAGCCTTAGGCCAGTGACGTGAATGGTTAAGTCAAATGCACACATCTACACGTAAGGAAATCGGGCTCTGCAGGAAAAAATCTAAAAGTAAATGAAATTTAAAGGTGTGGTGGCGCACGCCTTCAGTCCCAGCACCCGGGAGGCAGAGGCAGGTGGATCTCTCTGAGTTCGAGGCCAGCCTGGTCTACAGAGCGAGATCCAGGACAGATACCAAAACTACACAGAGAAATCCTATCTCGAAAAACCAAAAAACAAACAAACAAACAAAATCTTCATACCAAAAAACATTAGAATCAAAACTTATTTTTTTCCAACTTCAGGGAAGTTTGACATTGGTCCCGTCTGATTTTATGGGATATGTTTAACAGGAGCCTGGTGTTCTAGCTTAGAATTTTTATATCTTCCTAGTGAAACTCTTTGAAAAGACACTGTAACTTACCTTTATTTATTTTTATTTTACGTATACGAGTGTTTGCCTGCACATAGGTCTGTATGTCTCATGCATGCCTGCTGTCCACAAAAGCCAGAAGAGGACATCGGGTCCCGTGGAGCTGGAGTTGCCAAAGGCTGTGAGCCACTATGTGGGTGCTGAGAACCAAGCCAGGGTACTCTGAAAGAGCAACCAGTCCCCTTAACTGCTGAGTCATCTCTCCGGCACCCTGTCCTTCTACCTCACTGACACAGTCTCTCATGTTTGGGAGCTGTACCCCTGCTCCAGGTGAGTCTCCGTCCTATCTCATCACAGGAGTGCTGGGATTCCAGATGCACGCAAACCACATCAACTTTTGACGTGGAATGGAAATCAAGTTCTCATGTAGTCCAAGCTGGCCTGGAACTCACTAGGTAGCTAAGAATGGCCTTCAGTTTCTGATCCTCCTGGGTACCAGGATCGTAGGTGCTATGCCACCACACCTGGATTTTTGCTGCTGGGGTTCGAACCCAGGGCCTTCTGCATGCTAGGCAAGCACTCTACCAACTGAGCTGCATCCCCACCTTATTAATTTATTTACTGGGACGGGGTCTTGCTATCTCACCTCACGCTGGCCTCAAACTCCCACCTCTGCTTCCTAAATAGCTGAGGCTCCAGACCTGTGCCACAGAGCCTGGCTGGGCATTGTCCAAATACTGAATTTTGTCAGACATTTTCCACAGGGAATGCAACGGCCTGTGATTTCCCCTGTCTGCTCACGTGATGAATTGTATCCACCTGCTCTTATGCCAACATCACACTGTTTAACCAGTGTGCTCATGGCAGCTTAGTCATTCATTTTGAGATTGGAAACAGTGCAGCCTTCACATTTGTTCTTTGGGTCTCATGTATGTAGCCTAGGCTAGCCTCAACCTTTATATGGAGCCCAAAAATGACCTTAAATTCCTGGTTCTCTGGCCTCAACTTCTAAGTGCTGGGGTTACAAGTGTGCACCATTGTACCCAGTTTGTGTGATGCTGGAGATAGAACCTGGGGTCTGGTGTGTGCTAGACAGATGCTCTGCCTACCGAGCCACATTCCCAGCCCTTCAGTATGCTTCAGCTAGTTGGAGCTTCTTGGTGTTTCACAATGATGTGGTGACAAGCTTTTCTATGGCCCATTAATTTTCATGAAGTTTGTTCTGATAGAGACGACATTGAATTTGTAGCTCGCTCCGAGGTATGTTGCCATGTCAACAATATTAAATATTCCAACCCATGAGCACCGGTTTTTTTTTTCCAACCCTTTAATTTATTTCAGTAATGCCTCGTAATTTCCAGTATGCAAATATTTCTTCTCCTTCCTCAAATTTATTCCATGTTTTTAAAACATATGCTGTTGTAGATGGACTTGTTTTTCTTTTTCTTTTTTTTTTTTCCCCCCCGAGACAGGATTTCTCTGTGTAGCCCTGGCTGTCCTGAAACTAGCTCTGTAGCCCAGGCTGGCCTCGAACTCAGAGATTGTCTGCCTCTGCCTCTGCCTCTGCCTCCTGAGTGCTGGGATTAAAGGCATGCACCACCATGCTAGGCTTCTTTTTGAGTATTTATTTATTTGATTTAATGTGTATGTGTGTATGCCCGAGTGTACGTGGAGTGTATGTGTGCAGGAGCCCGTGGAGGTGAGAAGAGACATCGGGTTACCTGGAACTGAGCGAACACATGGTTATGAGGCCCCACAAGACCTCTGCAATGACAGTTAGTGCTCGTAGCCACTGAATTATCTCTCCAGCCCCGGGATTATTCCTTAATTTCGTTTTCAGATTGTTCCTTGCTGATAAGTAAAAACATAGCTAATTTTTGTATATCACCTTTTTTCCCCCTGAGACAGGGTTTCTCTGTGTAGTTTTGGAGCCTGTCCTGGATCTTGCTCTGTAGACCAGGCTGGCCTCGAACTCACAGAGATCTGCCTGACTCTGCCTCCCAAGTGCTGGGATTAAAGGCATGAGCCACCGTCACCTAGCTCTCTTAAGAAAAAATTTGTCCTTGCTTTTTTTTTTTTTTTTTTTTTTGTATGGTATCAGGGTGTTGAACCCAGGGCTCATACCTGCTGGACAAACACTCTACCAGTGAGCTACATTCATCCTCAGTTCCTCCTGTTTCTTCTTAAACCAGTTTTAGCGATCAGTGTTTCTAGACCTTAGTCCAGTTCCCCTACAACACCTACCTGTCCGGTCTGTTGTGCAATGATTCCCATTATTCCCACCCTTCCTGCTCTGTCAGGACGGCGGTGCCCACTTCATTACTGATTTACTTATTTGCCTTTTCCCTTTCCTTCATCAGCCTAGAGGAAGGTTTGCCAGATTTATTGATTTTTTTCAAAGAACTAACTTAACTCTGTAGCCGCCCTCTGTGTGTTTCCACCCTGCAATCGCTGCACATTTATTCTTTGTCGGTATATATAACTGTTGTCCAGCCAACTATAGACGCGGCTTGCTCTTCTCCTTGTAATTCGTCAGGAGACGAAGTCAGCTTAGTAACTTGACATCTTTCTTTCTCTTTTTCTTTTTTCTTTCTTTTTTAAAAATTTTATTATTTATTTATTTATTTATTTATTTATTTATTTATTTATTTATTTATTTATTTTTGGTTTTTCAAGTCAGAGTTTCCTGGATCTTGCTCTGTAGACCAGGCTGGCCTCGAACTCACAGCGATCCACCTGCCTCTGCCTCCCGAGTGCTGGGATTAAAGGCATGTGCCACCACACCGAGTTGAGGTCTTTCTCTTTAGATACAGGCATTTACAAGGCTGGAGAGACGGCCCAGCAGTTAAGAGCGCTGACTGTTTTTACAGAGGATCAGAATTTGGCTCTCAGCACCCACGTGGCAGCTCACAACCTTCTGTAACTCCAGTTCCAAGAGATCTGAGTCCTTCTTCTGGCCTCTGTGAGCCCTGCACACACACGGTGCACACGCATACACGCAGGTAAGCACACATATGAAATAAAAACAAATCTTTAATACAGGCACTTAGTTACTTTTCTGTTGCTGTGATCAAGTATCAGGACAAAGCCACTTACAGAGGAAGAATGTACTTGAGCTGTGGCTTCAGAGAGAGAAGAGTCTGTCATGGCGGGGAAGCCTGGTGGCAGGCGGCAGACGTGGTGACGAGGGCGGGAAGCCGAGAACTCACATCTTCCAACGCAGAGACAGTAAACCGAACCGGGGATGAGGCTTTTTCCCCTCAGAGTCACCCCCAGTGACACACGTCCTCCAGCAAGGCCACACCTCCTACGCCTCCCCAAACAGTACCACCAACTGGAGCCCCATTTTCAAATATCTGAGCCTATGGGAGACATTCTGGGTCAAAATAGAACAGGCATCTGTGACTACACAGTTTCGTCCAAGAATTCCTTTTTCTGCTAGATCCTTTTCGTTTTTAAGGATCAGTTGGGAAGTTTAATCATTTCTTATTTACTTTGTCTTCTGTGTGTACGGACTCACAACTACATCTCGGCTTTTCTTTTCTTTTTTCATAAAGGTGCTCTCTGGGGGACTGCTTTGACTAGGCAATGTGTTCATCTGATATAATTGTTTTCCTTTATAAAAATCGTTTAGATAGGGACTGGAGAGATGGCCCTGTGATTAAGAGCACTGGCTGTGTTGTGTCTGCATCTCGAGACCCCCAAGCAAGACCACCACAGAGCTAATATCTGATGCAAAACACACAGGGGGTTATTGATAACAAGCAAGCCCAGGCTTGGTCCGCGTCCAACACACTGACTAGCCAGGTGGAGGAGGACGGTCCTGAGCTCTCGGCGTGAGGGGATTCTAAAGGGAAAAACAGCAAGCAGGGTGGTACAAGCCCTGGCATCATATGATTGGGTGAGGGTGTGTAACCTTTGAATTTACTGGTTGAGGGTTACAGTTATCATTTTGGGGCAGTCCTGGACAAGTCCCAGGCTTTGTCCTTAAGCTGCCATGAGGGCTGGCTGGCCTTGCACATACTGACTGTGGGGGCTGACTCAGCGGCCCAGGCTCTGTACTTGAGCTGCCATGGGGGCTGGCTGGCCTAGTACATTCACATTGACCCATGCACGTAGCTCTAAGTTGGTGAGAGGTCCCAGACAGTAAACAACTGGCTGAACCTTGAGCGGTCAGAGTACATGCAGAAAGGGAGCTACTGCAAGGACTATAGCTCTTCCCAGAAACTGCTTGCTCAAGTCTCAGGAAGCTGAAATTGAGGCCTGATCTCTGAGAGAAGACTGAGCAGCCTGTTATGGCATCTGTTCGGTCCTTTCAGCTGCTCTTGCAGAAGTCCTGAGTTCAAGTCTCAGCAATCACATGGTGACTCACACCCATCTATAATAGGATTCAGTTGCCCTCTTTCTGGTGTGCAGGTGTACGTGCAGACAGAGCGCTCATACATAAAATACATAAACAAATAAACCTTTAAATTGTTTAGATATTGAAGTTATTTTGTGTGTATGAATATTTTACCTGCATGTATGTCTGCACACCACATGCATGCTTGGTGTCTGCAGAGGCCAGAAGAGGGCATCAGATCCCTGGAACTGGAATTACAGACAGTTGTGAGCTGCCATGTGGTGCTGGGAACCAAGCTCTGGTCTTCTGCAAAAACAGCGAATAGCCACTGAGCTAGCTCTTCAGGCTCTACCTTATTTATTTTTTAAAGACAGATTCTCATCATATAGCCCAGGTTAGCCTAGAACACTCCATCCTCCTGCCTCAGCCTTCTGAGTACTGAGATTACAGGTGTGTGTCACCAAGCTCAGACACAATCGAGATCCACAGACCGCAAACTATATCCCCCTTCCCCCTCCTCCTCCCTTGCTTCAAGCCACAAAAATATACAAAGTAGGATTTCAGCTGATTATGACAAAGCTAATACCTGGAAGAAGCCGAGGGTCTTCCAGAGGTCAAGCTGAGGCTCAAGGAGCCTTGGTGATACTTGGCTTTTGATTATCAGCCATTTTCTGCTGTGAGTTCCTTGTGTGCTGTTGTAGCTTTTCCCATCATTTATTGGGTACCATTTCTCCTCTACTAATGGAATATTTAGATAACCTTCTGAGCTGACAGCTGTGCACAGCCAGAACCCCACCAGTTCAAGCCTCCCTGTAATTATCATCATTGGCAGCATCCGGCCAGGTCCATCCCCAGACAGAGGAAAGTGCCTTATCAGAGGTACCTCTGTACTCTCTAAGTGCAGACTTAAGTGTCCAGACCACCTGTTTGAGAAAGCCTGGCGGATGTGCCAAGTAAGCTTAACTACCTCCTTTCCCAAATCTTACCTCTAGTTCCAGATCTCCCTTTAACTATCACCAGAGGCATCTAGCTGTACACAGGTTGCCTAGCAACTGAGCACACTTTCCCCCACCCTGCAGAAAAAAGGCAGATAGCTTAGACAGATAGGAGCCACAGGAAAAAAGACAGTTTTATTTTCTCCCATTGACCTAGCAACTTATAGATTCTTATTATTTTCTACCAATCACGTTTAAGACTATAGTGGAGCACATAAGATCCCTCTTCTCAGATATTACCTGAATTTAGCCTTTAGTTAATACATTAGTCACTTCCCTTTTGGGTTGCAAATGATAATTAACAATTACTGCTCCTCTATGTGATTCTTATTACCCCTCCGTTTGACCCTGGAAGCCTGGTGGTCATTGCCTGAGGAAAATTCTTACCTACCTTTATGGCCCCGTAGAATTCAAGACCTTGCTCAACCAGGGGATTGCTATTGCTTGAATTTATAACTGGACTCCTGAGAGACGTGGAAACTTAGAGATGGAGAACAGAGAGAGATAAGGAGGATTTTGACCAGAAAGTACATGTGGACGAGATGGAAGATGAGGAAGAGTCAGATGGGGAAGTACTAGCTGGGTAAGAACAAGATGAAAAGGACCTAGATGAGGCAGAGTTAAGACGAGAGAATTAAGATAGAACTTAGAGGGAGCAGTAGATAAATATAGAGAGAAATCAGGCAAGAAAGGAGCTAGGCACGAGAACAGAACTGAAGCTGGGTATAAAGGATGTATACCAGAGGAATTAAAGCAAGTGGACTATAGAGCTCGGGGTGCTGAGATTTTGTTTCCTGAAAATAGTCCTCGCCGTTCACAGTTCTCTCTCCTGAGCCCCTGGGGTGTATAATATTAAGGCTGGTCCCTCTAATATTATACAAGCCTCCTCTCCTCTTCTTTGACTCTGCATAAGTCTCCTCTTATTAAACCTACACTTCATAGGCTCACCGTCCTCTGATGGTCGTTAGCTAGATCATGGTTTCATGGGGTTTGCAAAACAGTGGCTTGCTATCATTTTTGGCACTTATTAACTAATGCATCTTAGTCCAAAAGGGGCATCCTTGCTTGACTTTGTGTTCTCTGTCCTGATCCCAGCAGTTTGTGATAACCTCCTTTTCTGTCTAGCTCGGAACATCCTTAGTGAATCTTTAGTACTGTTGGTGAGATGGAGTCTCTCTGTGTGGCCCAGACTAGCCTTGAGCCCCTGGGCTCAAAAGATCCTCTTGCCTCAGCCTCCCGAGTCAGAACTACAAACGTGCACACTATGGCCAGCAGTGTGAATCTTTTATAATTTTTTCCCATTCATTCCAGACCCACAGATTGTCCCTTGCGCACACATTGTCAGCGGCTACTCAGTTTCTTCTTCGACATTTGTTTTTGTTGTCATTTTGAGACTGGGTCGTACAGAGCCCAGGCTGGGGTCAGCCTTTCTATGTAGCAGAGGGTGGCCTTGAACTCTGACCCCTCACCTCCCACTCTGACCCCTGGCCTCCCGCTCTGGAACCCAGAGCACAGGGTCTGCCTTTGTTCACCACCAAGCTCGGCCTCTCCTGCGACTCTAAAGGTCTAGATTTATTCTCAAATCTTCTGCCTTCTCGTCATTCTTCCCAATTCATTGTTTCCATTTGTTTTTCTGGGTGCAACAATGAGTTTATTGGAATTCTTACAGGTGAGGGGTTATGGACAGGAACAGGGAGGACTCAGGTTCACCTGCATCATTGAAAGGCCCTCCAGCATGAGTGATGACTCACACGCGCTGCAGCCTAGGCGCTCTCTGCAAGGTGCAAGGCCTAAAGCAATGCTACTTGACTGGTTTTAAAAGTTACATTCATAAGCTATTTAAGTCCCAGAATTGCGTCTGGGACATAATACATTATAGCCAAATATTCTTCTCCTTTTTTTTTTGTTTTTTTAACTTTAAGAATTCAAATATTTAATCAAATACTTTGTTTTATTGAGACAGGATCTCTCTGTAGCCTGGCTGTCCTAGAAATCAATATAGTGACCAGGCTGGTCTCAAACTCGTAAAGATCTGCCTGCCTCTGCCTCCTGAGTGCTGGGATTAAAGGTATATGCCATTATGCCCAGCTAACCAAATAGTTTAAATTGTAAAATTGAATTTGTGGGGTCTGAGGAGACAGCTCAGTGGTCCAGAGCACTTACTACTTTGGTAGAAAACCCAGGTTTGGCTCCCAACACTCATATCATATCTAGCGGCTCATGCCTGCCTTTAACTCTAGTTCCAGGGGATCTGATGCCCTCTTCTGTGCTGGTAGCCATGTCAGGAACAGCAGGTAGCAATTGACTTCAGGAGATCAGCCTACCAGAACGCAAGGCACTGACTGATGAGTGAATCTCAGATAGGCAAGGCCCCAAGGGCTTCAGCTCCAGAATGTCCACAGGTTTCGGTGTGCATCATAGCTAAAACAAAGCTTTAAACAATTGACTTCATGTAAGGAGAAAACAAAGAATTGGATGGCTAGTTAAGGTAATTGGACAGGACTCTAAAATCTGAAAAGTGAAACTAGTAACCAATTTTTCTGGTAATTATAAAAACTACTACCGCCGGGCGGTGGTGGTGCACACCTTTAATCCCAGCACTCGGGAGGCAGAGGCAGGTGGATCTTGGTGAGTTCGAGGCCAGCCTGGTCTACAGAGCGAGATCCAGGAAAAGGCGCAAAGCTACACAGAGAAACCCTGTCTCAAAAAACAAAACAAAACAAAAAAAAAAAACCCAAAACTACTACCTACATAAATGGTTATGGCTGAAATGCTCCTGACTGTGAGAAGTCTAAAAGATAAATGTTTAACTGTATGTGGGTTCTTGGAGATAATTTGTTTTTCACCCACAATATGTAAAATGTTTAATCATGTAAGGGGTATGAAAAACATGTTGGTTTTTTTTATCTGTATTCATTGTAGTCATTCACTTAAAAAACAAAATGTAACCACCTTGTAACTTCTATATTGCTTGAAAAATTCTGCTGGGGTATATAAGCTGTAAGGGAAAAAATAAAAGAAGAGAGAAGGAAAACACCAGGAAAGATGTAAAGGGAAGGCATCAGGAAGTAGGGTAGCAGTCATCAGGAAAGCAGGGAAAGGGAAATATCAGGGTAGAAGAACAGACCCAAAAAGAACAGAGTGGAACAAGGACAGAAAAAATAATAAAATAAAGAAACTTTTATCCCTCAGAAAAGAAGTCTGTGTGTTTTTCTTGCCAACTCTGCATCTTGTTCTCAGTCTCTCTGGCCTGTAGAAGGGGCACCTGCACACACATGGTGCTGTTGCAGAATATTTAACTATCCAAAAATGTGTTGCATTTGTTTAACTATGTAAAGATGTGTTGCATTTGTTTATGTAAAGATGTGTTGCATTTGTTTATGTAAAGATGTGTTGCTCTTTTACCTAAGGCACCTGATTGGTCTAATAAAAAGCTGAATGGGGGCTGGAAAGATGGCTCAGAGGTTAAGAGCCCTGGCTGCTCTTCCAGAGGTCCTGAGTTCAATTCCCAACAATCACATGGTGGCTCACACTCATCTGTAATGTGATCTGGTGCCCTCTTCTGGTATGCAGACAGAACACTGTGTACATAATAAAGAAATAAATATTAAAAAAAAAAAAAAAAGCTGAATGGCCAATAGAAAGGGAGGCATAGGTGGGACTTTCAGGCAGAGAAAGTAAGAGGAGGAATTTAGGCTTGGGGAAGAAAGAAAAACAGACGCCAAGGGCCAACCAGACAGACATTGGATAAAGCAGGAAATAGGACATACAGAATGAAAGAAATGTAAAAAAGCCCCAAGACAAAATATAGACGAATAGAAACAGGTTAAATTAAGTTAAAAGCTATTGGAACAAGTCTAAGCTAAGGCTGAGCATTCATAATTAATAATAAGTCTCTGTGTCTTTATTTGGGATCTGGTTGATGGCCCAAAGAAAATGCCAACTACATGGTGCATATAAACTTCTGCAGCCACACACCTGAACACAAAAAAATAAATATTTTTTTTTTTAAAGAGCTAGCCAGAGTCGGGCAATGGTGGAGCACACCTTTATTTATTTATTTATTTATTTATTTATTTATTTATTTATTTATACCGTGTTCTGCCTGCATGTATCCCTGCAGGCCCAAAGAGGGAACCAGATCGCATTACAGATGGTTTTCAGCCACCATGTGGTTGCTGGGAGTTGAACAGCCAGTGCTCTTAACCTCTGAGCCATCTCTCCAGCCCCAAATCTTCTTATTAAAGAAATGAGTTCACCGGGAGGCGGTGGTGCGTGCCTTTAATCCCAGCACTCGGGAGGCAGAGCCAGGTGGATCTCTGTGAGTTCAAGGCCAGCCTGGTCTACAGAGGGAGATCCAGGACAGGCACCAAAACTATACAGAGAAACCCTGTCTCAGAAAAAAAAAAAAAAAAAAAAAAGAAAAGAAATGAGTTTATGGACTGGAGAGATGGCTCAGTGATTCTGAGCATGTACGGCTCTTTACAGAGAATCTGAATTTGGTTGCCAGCGGGCAGGTTGGGTAGTTCATAACCACCTATAACTCCAACTTCAGGGAGGTCCAACACTGTTGGCCCCATGGATACCTGGTTTTTCAAGACAGAGTTTCTTTGTAGCTTTGGTGCCTGTTCTGGATCTCGCTCTGTAGACCAGCCTGGCCTCGAACTCACAGAGATCCTCCTGACTCTGCCTCCTGAGTGCTGGGATTAAAGTGTGCGCCACAGCAGCCTGGCTCCTCCTGGGAACTCTTGCATTGGATTGTCATTGACTGGTTTTAGGAGACTTGTCGTAGGGGAAACTGTGTGACTTGGCTAAAATTACTTGTAGGTAAATCTCTCCAATCCCTTTATATCCTTAGAACTCCGACCTCTACTTGGGGTTAGAATGGAGTGTGTTTCTGGATATTTCAGGTTCTTAGCCCCCCTTCCTGCCCAAAGGAGAGGGTGAAGGAGGGTTGAACAGTGTAATAAGTCAAGCTCTGGTGAACATCAACTTGGGTCTCCAGGAGTCAAGCCTGTGGAGGCAGGGCCTCTGCCTAAGACTGGCTTGTCTATAGAGGCAGAAAGCCCCCTGGGCTGTTAGAACACGCCACCTGCTGAGAGGCAGCATCTGGTGCTGGTCATGGTCCTGAGAGGAGCTGGGGGTCTCTGGACCGATCATTCCCCCTTCCACTAGGGCAGGGGACTCATCCAGAATTAAGAAGTCAGGCATGCAGGGAGTGAGGTAGAGGGAGAATGAAAAAGCAGGCTATATCCCTGAGAAAACTGCTCGGGCCTTTCTTGGAAGAAGAAGATGGGGCTTGGGCTGGAGAGATGGTTCAGCAGTTAAGAGCACTGGCTGCTCTCCCAGAAGTCCTGAGTTCAATTCCCAGCAACCACATGCTCACAACCATCTGTAATGGGATCTGGTGCCCTCTTCTGGTGTCCTGAAGATGGGTCCCTCATATACATTAAATAAGTAAATAAATAAATAGAGAGAGAGAGAGAGAAGGAGGAGGAGGAGGAGGAGGAGGAGGAGGAGGAGGAGGAGGATGGGGCTTTTCTTTTGGCCTCCATTTACAAAATTTTACAGTTGCCAAGGCCTCGGAGGATTTGGAAAGTTCTTGGTTCCACCACATAACTCCCCTTTTGGGTAGGTTAATAGAAGCCATGGAGAGGGATGGAGACCCAGGACTTCAATACATGGGTGTCAGGGCCCTGTGAGATTTCTTTAGTGCCCTACCAGTGTATACACATGGGGTTCAGTGAGTGCTAGCTGCCAGTATATACCCAGGGGTTTCAATGAATGTTAGCTGTGTGGACAAGATATTGTGTGTAAGGACAAAGACCCTAAGTCCTCAGGAAAAGGTTTAGCTTTGCTCCTGCCTGTGGAGAGGGTGGGAAAGCTGGCCAGCATGGTCCTCTATGTCTCAAGAATTTGCTTTATTTAATCCTTATGGAAGATTTATCACAGATTTCTCAATCAAGAATCAGGTTCAGTGAGGTCTGGAGAGATGGCTCCAGGGTTAAGAACACCGGCTGCTCTTGTGGAGGACCAGGGTTCAGTTCTCAGCACCCACACGGTGGCTCATAACTGTCTGTAATTCTAATTCCAAGGAGTTCAATACCCTCCTTCCAGACTCTGTGGACAAGAGAATCAGGTCCAAGCCAGGAGTAGAGTGCACACCTGTTACCCCAGCACTTCGGGGATGGAGGCAAGAGATCAGGAGTTCACAGTCACCTGTGGTTCCACAAGTTTGAAGCTAGCCTGGGATACACGGCCCCTGTTTCAAAGAAGGAAGGAAGGAAAGAAGGAAGGAAGGAAGGAAGGAAGGAAAGAGGAAGGGAGGGAGGAAGGGAGAGAGGAAAGAAAGAAGGAAGGGAGGGAGGGAGTTTATGGACATGAACCAGTGAGTGAGAACCTGTTGCTGTTTGGTGTGTCAGAGGCTCCAACCCAGGTCTTGCTCATCTCTGAGGTCACAAAGTCATCATTGCCTCCCTACATCTCACTGGATACTTGCTTTCTGTGACAGAGGAAAGTGGACCTGGGCCTGACAAATGTCTTGGTCCATGTCTGAAAGTCAAAATGTCAGAAAGAGGATCACACAGGCAGGATCTATTTTTAACTGGGGTGTGGAGCCGCAAGCTCCAGGGCCGGGGTCAGGGAGAGGGAAGAGGGTGGGCTCGAACCCCAGCAGGGCCCGAACCCCAGCAGGGCCCGGGGTTCTTTCTTGTCTCAGGGCCTCATTCATGGTCAGGTTTCAGGCAGCAAATGTAATGAATGGCTTCCAACAACAGAAGTCATTAGGGAAGCCAATAAAGACGTGACAGATCTGGCGAGAACAGGAAATGGCTCAGGTGTAGTGTTAGGAGGCCAAGGGCAGGCAGCTTCCTTCAGGTCATGGATGAATCAACCTGGCAGCAAACCAGCCTTCGATTGGGATCAGAGGTGCAGCCAGCGTACACTCAGAGGATGCCTTCAAAGGATGTGTGCTAATTAAAGCATTTACTGAGCCAACATCCCTTGGTTTAATCACATGCCTCTCCACGCTGGTGGGCAATGCACGTTCCTGTGCTGAATGGAGTGGTGCCGCCGCCACCCCCACACAAGCTGCACCAGATTTCTTCTTGAGGAGATGCTCAGGGGTTGGTGGCACTGATCCTCTTAGTTCAACGGGGGGCACCTAGAAGGTCACTGAACCCTGAGGTTCAGGACACAGTCTGGGGCAGGAACAGAGGCCCTCTGCAAGCAGAGAAAATTGACTGAGGGGCAGATAGACCGAAAGAATTGAAGAGAGAGAAGTTGACGCAGAGATGGATAGACAGAGAAGCTCCTTCGTGAAAACCTCCCGGGGAAACCCCTATGGGTGCTGGGCAACCAACTGGTACAGGGGTCCGTCAGAATGACCTTCAGCTGACCCCTGGAGAGTCGGCACTTACAGCTGGAAGCTCACTGAGCTGTGCGAGACACAGGACAGACAGGAGACAGTAATTTGCAGGACCGCTTAAATGCTTGCATCTTGGAAAAACATGCATCTGCAAAGGGTGCCTGTTCCGCAGGAGGGCTTTGAAGCTTCCCCTCCCGCCGCACAGCGCTTTGCCACCAACCGATTCTTGGGCATTTCATTCACACACAGGTCATCCATTTGTAGTTGGTTGTTTTTTTTTTTTAAATCACACTTATTTGTTTATTTTGTTTTGTTGTTTTATTGACACAGGGTTTCTCTTTGTAGCTCTGGCTGTCCTAGAACTCACTCTGTAGACCAGGCTGGCCTCCAACTCACCAAGATCTGCCGGCCTCTGCCTCTCAGGTGCTGGGATTAAAGGTGTGCAGCACCACCCATCCAGCCACACTTATTTATTTATTTTGTATGCGCATGGGGAGCATGTAATCGGAGGGCAGAGGACAACTTGTGACAGTCAGTAGCCTCCTTCAGTTGTGTGTCTCAGAGATCAAAGAAAGCTCATCAGATTTAGTGGCAATTTAATTTTACCTGCTGAACCATCTTGTAGTTTTCTTTTTTAATTTTTAACTCTCTTAGATTCTTTTTTTAATTAATGATTTATTTATTTTTATTTTATGTGCACGGGTATTTTGCCTGCACGTATGTCTGCATGTATGAGGGTGTCAGATCCCCTGAAGCTGGAATTACAGGCAGGTATGAGTTGCCATGTGGGTGCTGGGAATTGAGCTCAGATCCTCTGAAAGAACATCTGGTGCTCTTAACTACTGAGCCATCTCCAGCCCCTGTGGTTTTCTTAAAAGAGTAGAATTAAGCCAGGCATGGTGGTGCACGCCTATAATTCCAGCACTTGGGAAATGGAGGCAGGAGGATCAAAATTTCAAGGACATCCTTGGCTATGTAGCAAGTTCAAGGCTGGCCTGAGCTACATGAAACATTGCCTCCCAACCCCCACTAAAGTAGAATTTCAGTAATGATTCTTAATGAAAAGATGAGGGGCCAGTTGTGATGGTGTACACCGTAATTCCCAGCATTTGAAAAGCAGAGGCATGTGGATCTTCATGAGTTTGAGGCTAGCCTGGTCTACAGAACAAGTTACATGCCCATCAGAGCTATACAAGTGAGACCCTGTGTGTCCCCAAACAAAAGATGAAAGAGATTAGGTACAGTGACACACACCTGTAATCCCAGCACTCAGGAAGCTGAGGGAGAAGGATCATAAGTTCAAGTCCAGCCTGGACTACACAAAGGGACTGTCAAAAGAAAAAAGAGAAGGAAGGGAGGAGGGAAAAAGTAAAGCATCGCATTAAAAACAAAAAACAAAAAACTCAATGTATATGTGGGGAGTGATGTGCACATGAGTGCAGTGTCCACAGAGGCCAGAAGAGGGCATCAGAACTCCTGGGACTGGAGTTACAGGTGGTTGTTGATGAACCAGCCTGGCACCATCTTGAGCTTGAAAGCCATCTTATAGCAAAATTAAACTAGCTTTGTTCCTATTTATGATTAAATTTCTGTTTTTCAAGGATTAAGCTATGCCCCTTAACTACAAATGATTCTGTACTGCCTGTTTCAGGAAGCGACAACCATTCCTCCTTTTCAGGAGGTTGTTATGACCATCTTGCTATCATGCCTTTGTTTTAGCAGGTTTTTATAACTAACTTGTTATGCTTATGATCTAATCCACTCATTTGCCTACCAAACCCCCCATTCGGAAACCCCTACTCCTGAGCTAGAAAACCCTTATCTTCCCCATATCCAGGGTCACTCTCTAAAACCTGCACTAGGAGAGATGGCCATCGGACCGGTTTTGTTCTGCTGTGCACAATAAAAAAAAAGTTTGCTCCAGGGGCTGGAGAAATGGTTCAGAGGTTAAGAGCACTGGCTGCTATTCCAGAGGTCCTGAGTTCAATTCCCAGCAACCACATGGTGACTAACAACCATCTGTAATGAGATCTGGTGCCCTCTTCTGGCCTGCAGGCATACATGCAGACAGAACACTGCATAAGTAATAAATAAATCTTTAAAAAAAAAAAAAAAAAAGTTTGCTCCAGTTTGGTCATTTGGATTGGTGATCTTTTTTTGTTTTGTTTTGTTTTGTTGAGACAGGGTTTCTCTGTGTAGCTTTGTGCCTTTTTTGGAACTCGCTCTGTAGACCAGGCTGGCCTCGAACTCACAGAGATCCGCCTGGCTCTGCCTCCCGAGTGCTAGGATTAAAGGCGTGCACCACCACCGCCTGGCCGATTGGTGGTCTTTTACTCCTGTCTGGTGCACTTAACATTGTGAGCTGATTGCTGTGGATGCTGGGACCCGAACTGAGAGTCTCTGCAAATGTAGTATGTGCTCTTAACCTCTGAGTCATCTTTCCAGCCCCTAAAACATCATTCTAAACATGAATAATTGCTTCATACCCATAAAGCCTCCCTCCCTCCCTTGGACAAGAGTGGACACTAGTGAACTCCACTCTCAACTACACTGTGACTGGGTCACAAGTGGGCACATGACCTATACTGGTCCAGTTAATCTCAAACTCGTGTCCTTTCCCCCTGGGAATTCTGGGATGCAGCTTCTCTTCCTTGTCTGGATGGTGTGGGAGGGCTTGTCGCCGCCACCGCCATAACTGGTTTTCCTCCTGCAAGAAGCTGGTCTGAAAAGAGGCCAACACAAAGAGGCCACAGCTGGAGCCAAGGCACCTGCAGCTGGCAGGAGCCAGAGCCCTGACATCACAGAGGCCCCCCTTAGTTCCACTTATCACTGGGTCCCCTCAGAAGTGGGTTCCTGTCACCCCTGACTGAACACACACTGACCTGCCCCTACCTGCTTTTCTACACAGCATGCTGAAGAACACGGTAAGCTTTAGACACTCTCCATTTTTTTACATGATTGCTTGCTTCCTTTGACCAGAATCAAGGTCCAGAGATGTCGCTGGTGACCATTAACTCTTTTCTGTGAATATGGCCATGAGAGGACCGTAGGGCTTTGTTCCTAGAACGGAGCTCCCCCTCCTCTTCATGGCTGCTTCCACGCTGGCTCAGATCCCAAGGCACCGTTTCTGGCCTGTGACTCACAAAGTAAATCGCCTATAAGTGAAAAACCTCTTATCATAACTTTGGCAGGAAAAACAAGATGGCAAGCCAGGCAACATTCTTCATGCTGGAGCCTCCGTGTGCCAAGGGCTGCTCTGCACACTGCGCATGAGCAGCGTCGTCAGTTTGCTCAAAAGCTGCGTGCACTCGCTTGTGTGAGCAACTGTTTCCTGTTCTGTGCGCTCCCAGCAGGACGCAGAGCAGCGTTCAACAGCCCCACCTGATCACAGAGCCCTGCCAGGCTTGGCAGCTGGTTGGCAAACATCTTGGTGAGGACATGACTGTGTTTGCCAAGAGGACAGTGGTACCAAGGGATGGAGGACTCTCTCCTTGTCACCTTGCACCTCTAGGGACAAGATAAATTGACTCGTGTTTTTGAGACAAGATCTCTTGTAGCCCAGGCTGGATTGGAACTCGCTATGTATTCAAGGATAACCTTGAACTTTTCTTTTCTTTTCTTTCTTTCTTTCTTTCTTTCTTTCTTTCTTTCTTTCTTTCTTTCTTTTTTTCTTTTTGAGACATGATTTCTCTGTGTAACACTCTGGCTATCCTGGAACTTGTCCTGTAGACCAGGCTGGCCTCGAACTCACAGAGATCTGCCTGACTCTACCTCCCCAGTGCCAGGCTTACAGGTATGCATCACCATACTTGTTTTGTTTACAACCAAATTGGTGTCTTTGTTCCTTTGGGAACACTTGGCCTCAGCAGCCAGAGGGAGAGTCTACAGTGGATTCAGATTCATTCTCTGCCCCAGTCGCAGCTTCCAATTCTACCATAGGAAACATCAACACCTTCTCATCAGAGTCAATGAGAGCAGAGCTCTCTGAAGGCAGGAGAGCAAGATTCTGCCCCTCCTCCCTGGGCCCCAAAGGCCTAGTTTTGCAGGGATTCTGCCTCCCCACCCCACCCCCATTGGCCATCTCATGATACTGGCTCCTAAGGCCACTAGGTGAGGGATGGGTGCAGGTTGAAGGTGGGGCTTGGTAGTAGGGGTGGAGCCTATCGGAGATGGTGACCCAGAGGAGCTAGTGTGAAGCCCACTGGCTTCGGCCCCACTGGAGGAGACCACAGGATGGTGCATTCCGGCCACTGCTTTGCCATCGTTCACCCTGAGGTTAGAGCAGAGCGTTCGTCTCCTGGCCAGCATCCTCTTTTACAGGGGTGGTACCACCCATGATATCAAGTGCAGGCTTCGACATAGTTGGCGTTTCAGAGCTTTGGGAGGAGTCCAGTAAACTGGTGGGCGTCACGCTGCCAGCTGGAGCTGTTAATGGAGTCGAGCAGCTGCTGCGCCTCCCTCTCCACCATAGTTTAATTCAGTGCTAGGACTCAAGCCCTGGCTTCCTGCACGCTAGGCAAGGCACTAATAACTGGGCCACATCCCCGGAGAGACTAACCAGTCTTGTATTAAAAAGCATTATCCAGGCCAGGCATTGCCTCACGGTACATGCTTTAATCCCAGCACTTGGGAGGCAGAGGCAGTTGGAGAGCTGTGAGTTCAAGGCCAGCCTGGTCTATAGAACAAGTTCCAAGACAGCCAGGCCTACACAGAGAAACCCTATCTAAAAAAAAAAAAAAAAAAAAAAAAAAAAAAAAAAAAAAAAAAAAAAGGCAGTATTTTCATGCTTACTCTGAGGTAATGGGTTGGTTATTTTTTAATATATGTGTGTGTGTGTATCTATGTGTCTGTGTGTGTGTATCTATGTGTCTGTGTGTGTAGAAGGCAGAGGTCAAATGTGGGTGTTGGTTCTCCGGTGTCTCCTATGTTTTTCTTGAGACAGAATCTCTCACAAGCCAGGAACTTCACCACAAAGAGCAAGCTGGCTGGCCTCCATGCTTCTAGGGCCCTAACTCCCATCTTACCATCACTGGGATTATCACCCCTGGAGTTTTTTTTTTCTTTCTTTTCTTTCCTTTTTCTTGCTTTTTTATTTAAATACCTACAACAACTGATATTCCCAGGCAGTCTCCCATCCAAGTACTAACCAGGCCTGACCCTGTTTAGCTTCTGAGATCAGACGAGATCAGTCGTGTTCAGGGTGGTATGGCCATAGACCACCCCTGGATTTTTATGTGGGTTCTGAGGAGCTGATCTTAGATCTACAGGCTTGCAAGACAAGCTCTTTACCAGCTAACTTTCTCCACAGCCCTTAAGTAGAAAATGTATTCAAGCCAAGTAGTGGTGGCGCATGCCTTTAATCCCAGCACTTGGGAGGCAAAGGCAGGCAGATAGATCTCTGTGAGTTCAAGGCCAGCCTGGTCTACAAAACGAGTTCCAGAGAAACCTTGTCTTGAAAAAAATTTTTTTAAATGTTTTCATGGCTTTAAACTGTGCCTCAAGTCACGTATTCACACCTAGGGGAGAATGGATTGGTGGTCCAGCAAATGAGATGTTCCACTAGCCCTCTTTGAACTTACAATGCTGATTCATGGCTGCATATACAAAAGCATTACCTAAGGATCTGCGTGTCTTAGAACATGCATTTCCAATTTTATATTCACTCTGGAGGACTGTTTGCTCATTATGCTTGCAGAGCCCTTCTGGGCCTGTATGCTGCCATTTTCTCATTAGTCGTTTTTATTTTGTTATATGTTTATTTGTTATATGTGTCTGCATGCACCCATATGCATAGAGAGAGATCAGGGCGCTTGGGGAAATCAGTTTTCTTCAATCACATCAGTACGGAAGACTGAGCGCTGATCCATGGGCTTGGCGGCAAGCGCCTTTATCTGCTGAGCCCTCTCCCTGACTCTTAGGCTGAGGGTTTCATTATTACTTTTAAAGAACCTCTGGTAACACTGATTCACTTCTGTTAAGTCAGAGATACAATGTAACATAATGGCAACCAAGCACACTCAAAAACAGAACAGGAGCAGTGTCCTAAAAGCAGTTCTCCACCAATTAGAATCTTTCCCATTCCTTTCTAGGCAAGGTACCTCCTCTAAGTGGGAGCTTTCAAGATTTTTATTTTGCACAGTGGCTGACAACTTTAATCCCAGCACTGGGTGGGAGGGAGCGAAGCCGGGCAGATCTCTGTGAGTTCAAGACCGAGCAGGGCTACATAGTAAGACTCTTTTCTTTTTCTTTTTTTTCTTTTTTTTTTTTTTTTTTTTTTTCCGGTTTTTCGAGACAGGGTTTCTCTGTGTAGCTTTGCGCCTTTCCTGGATCTTGCTCCGTAGACCAGGCTGGCCTCGAACTCACAAAGATCCGCCTGCCCCTGCCTCCCAAGTGCTGGGATTAAAGGAGGCGCCACCACCGCCCGGCTTCTTTTTTTTTTTTTTTTTTTAATTTTTTAAGTTCTATGACATGTTTGAGTGCCTGAGTGAAGACAAGTAGAGGCAGATGTAAAAGCAACC
The DNA here is from genome assembly GCF_949786415.1 of Peromyscus eremicus. Classification (NCBI taxonomy): domain Eukaryota; kingdom Metazoa; phylum Chordata; class Mammalia; order Rodentia; family Cricetidae; genus Peromyscus; species Peromyscus eremicus. The sequence goes on along the minus strand of NC_081436.1, from coordinate 23,293,994 downwards.
AAGTCTAAAAAATCTTACTGGATTTCTTTTTTTTTTTTTTTTTTTTTTTTTTTTGGTTTTTCGAGACAGGGTTTCTCTGTGTAGCTTTGCGCCTTTCCTGGAACTCACTTGGTAGCCCAGGCTGGCCTCGAACTCACAGAGATCCACCTGGCTCTGCCTCCCGAGTGCTGGGATTAAAGGCGTGCGCCACCACCGCCCGGCCTTACTGGATTTCTAACCGTGAATTCTGTTTTCTAGTTTCTTTCCCTCCATTGGTATTTTGTGAGACAGGATCTCACTGTTAACCCTGGCTGACCTGGAACTCACTATGTGGGTTGTCTTCAACTCACAGACCCCCTAGTGCCCAGATTAAAGGCGCGTGCCACCTGGCCGGCCCCTTTTCCCTCCATTCTTAACTAAAGATTTTCCCATCGGCTAGGAGGTAACTGATGGTAGCTGATGGCAAAGGGTCTTGTGCCTGAGCTAGGACCCTGATGCTAACTTCCACCAGGATGTGCCTTTAGGGTCAGGATGTGAAGGTAACCTGGACAAGGACGCACAGCAGCTGTTTCCTCCCTTTTCCCTGCCTTATTTATTAGCGCAGACATTCAGAGAAATTGACTGCACCTGGTGGCAGAGAGACGCGCCAGCTCAGGACTGCTCGCAGGAACCCCTCCTCCCCCTCTTTTAATAAAGTACAGGATGGAGTCAGATTTTCCATCTTTGAGGTTCGCCGTGGACATGTGACTCACTTTGGCCAATGCGATGTGCGCATCGGTGACGTCACTTCCATGAAGACGCTTTAAGAGCCAGAGCAATCAGCATCCCTAGGTGTTGCTGGCTCACTGACAGCATCTCTCCTGAGTGCAGATGCGGGATGGAACGCCCCGCCCCGCCCCAGGGATACTTAGCATAAGTAGAAAAGGGATTCCTAGAGCCAAACCCCTGAGATCTAGAGGTGCTCGGTTTCTTACAGCATGACCTAACCTCTGCTGGCCCAAAAGAAAAGCCCCAGGTCCAGAACAGGACGCGAGTGCCAAGCTCCCTTCCTGACAGCCTGCGCCTGCATTCTCGCATCCCAAGCCCAGGTCCTTCCAATCCTTCCCGCGCGGGATCTCGGCGCTCCCCTTTCTCAAGCCAGCCTTGCGTTTGCTCCTTACCAACCACACACTGGATATTAAGAATATTTTCGGTATTGGTATAGATACGTAGGTTGCAAAACTATTCAATCGCAGTCTTTTAACACCAGAGACATCGCTGGCCAAATGATCTAAGTAGTTTAAAATGCCAAAGACTCAGGTGCTGTTGAGCTCTGCACAGCGAGGGCCGCGCCAAGTCTGCACCACCCGGGCCAAGGATTGTCGCGCGTTTGAAGGTGGTGGCTGGGAATGCGGCGCCCTGGACCCGGGCGCCCCCTGCAGGCGGCGGCTGAAGAAGCAGCGGCGGCGGCGGCAGGAGGACCCGCCCCGGCGTCTCTGCCCGAGACTGCGCAGTTTCAGGGAGAAAGGAGCAGCCGCATCCTCAGCTGCGCTATCCTAGGAGCGGGAGTGGACCCATCAGCGGAACCAAAGGAAAATCAGGGAGGTGGCCTGTGGGCCGAGTAGAGCAGACCACGCAAACCTACAATTTCGAGGGTATTTTCAATGGATGAGCTGTGGGATGGGAGGGAGAAACAGGTCCCACGCATCCCACGCGTCTTGCAGAGAATGAACTAGCGAGCTAGGTTGTTTCCCGGGAATGCATCCCAGAACCCCCACATGCCAAGGTGGATACTATTCCGGCCAAGAGAAGCGGCTGTGAGCGCTGTGGTCAGCGACGGAATGACTCTGAAAGCTGAAATCCTTGTAGACCAATTAATAATAAGTAGATAAAATTATACATGATCGATGAATGATCAATAAATAGTTGATTATAGATAGGCGATAACTAGATGATAGATTAGTGATGTATATATAGATGAATGGATGGTAGATGATAGATAATAAGTATAGACATATGACATATAAATGATAGATCAATGTATAGCTGCTGGGTAGATATTTCCATATGCTTCTGTGCAAAGTGGCACACAGCTGGAATTCCAGTTCGAGGCTGAGGCAGGAGGATCTCGAATTCAAAATCAGCCTGAGCTACATGTTGAGACCCTGCCTCAAAACATCACAGCAAAAACCACTGGATTGTTTCATGTGCTCAGCTGTACCCATCTCTTCACCACGTCACTGAGTGTGTGTGTGTGTGTGTGTGTGTGTGTGTGTGTGTGTGCGCCTCCTATCCACAATACCCACCCTACTGGACATTACTCTGTGGTGGTTTTTGTTTTGTATTAGTGGCAACTTCTAAAAGGCAGATCTGCTTACCTAACCTGTCATTTATTCCACAGCCTGAACCCATGGCAAAGTGGCTGAGGATGTGGCTCAATTGGTAGAACACTTGCCTAGTGTGCAAGAGGCCCTGGGTTTGATTCCCCAGCACTATATAAACTGAGTGTAGTTAACTTATCTTCGTGAACTCATGAGACTGTGGACTAGAGATGAAATGGACCCCCTCCTCTGTGGCTACCTTGCTGTGTCACAGAATCTATTCAGAGAACTAGTTCAAGTTTGAGTAAAAGGCTGACACCCACGGAGCAGCCGTTGGCACATCTGGACTCATGTAAACAGGCATTACCAAGCGGGATAAGTTGGTGATAGGTGTAGGCCCTGACATTTGGTGGGTTACACAGCTCCGCGATTCTGTTCTATTGTATAAGTGAGAGTGTTGTGGAATATTACTTTAACTAGGCAAGATGTGTTACATTTGTTTATGTTGCATTTGTTTAATTATGTAAAGATGTGTTGCATTTGTTTTATCTTGCCTGACTAAGGCACCTGATCGGCCAAATAAAAAGCTGAACCTGTAGCTGACTTTGAATTTAAGATCCTCCTGCCTCGGGTGTGTGCCACCTTGCACAGGAGCATATGGAAGAGTCTGCCCAGCGTCTATACATTTATTGGTCTAATGAAAAGCTGAATAGCTAGGCAGTAGAGGGATAGGTGGGGCTGGTGGGCAGAGAGAATGAGTGGGAAGGGAAATCTAGGCTCCAAGAATGAGAGAGAGGAGAGGAGGAAGAAAGAGAGGGTGACACCCGGGGCCAGGGAGGCAGGCACCAGCCAGCCAGCCAAGGAAGAGGCAGGAAAAGAGAGACACACAGAAGGAAAGAAAGGTAAAAAGCCTCGAGGCAAAATGTAGATGAAGAGAAACAGGTTTAATTTATAAGAGCTGGGATAAGCATAAGACAAGGCTGAGCATTCATAACTAATAATAAGTCTCTGTGTCACGATTTGGGAGCTGGCTGGCCCAAAGAAAGCTTGCTAGAGGAGAGCATTGGAACTCTTTCAGGGCTGGCTGTGAGGCCCAGCAGACTTGTGAGTTTATAGCTAAATATGAAGAATGCTTGGCCCACACATGCTGAGTATTATAGAAGGTATTAACTGTTGCCAAAAGTAAAGGCGCATGCCTAAGTACCAGCACTTGGGAGGTGGAAGCACTTGGGAGGTGGATCAAGAGTTTGAAGCCAGCCTGGGCTACAGAGTGAGTTCCAGCACAGCCAGGGCTACACAGAGAAACCCAGTCTCTTAAAAAAAACAAAGAAGATGTAAGTCTGAGGATGCTGAGGATGATGAGGATGGATTTGTTCCAAGAAGGTCTCGCCATGGTGGTGCAGACCCGCTGCTCTGCGACCTTCCGATCCAGGTCACTTTAGAAGAGGTCAGCTCTCAGATCGCACTGGAATATGGCCACGCAATGAGAGTCCGAATGTGCAGGATGGATGGAGAGGTAATGCCTGTGGTCGTTGTACAATGCCACGGCCCTGGGCCTGAAGAAAGCTATCCAGAGATACATGCAGCTCAAGCAGGAGCAGGAAGGAGGCATTCAGCACATCAGCTGGTCGTACGTGTGGCAGACGTACCATCTGACCTCGGCTGGGGAGAAGCTCACAGAGGACAGGAAGAAGCTCAGAGATTATGGCATCCGGAATCGAGATGAAATTTCCTTTATCATGAAGCTCAGGCAAAAGTGACCCCCAGACCAAGTGATCTAATCTTTCCCAGCAAAAATGGCCCCCTCCCCTTGTCCTCACAGGAAAGGGTGTTGAGGTAGCTGCATCCCTGGGTTGCCCGGATGGAGCTGTCAGCGAGAGCCCTGGAACCCTCGGAATCTGGAAGGTTCCTTTGTCCCTTGCTTTTCCTGTGAACTCAGCCTGAAGATCCTACATGATTGTGGGGCTGGCCTACAGAATAAACCCATTTGCTTTGTATCTGGAAAAAAATATAAATTAAAAAAAATAAAACTCAGTTCCAGCCTCAGCTTCTATTTGCCATTAAAAAACAAAAATGGGCTGAGTGGTGGTGGTACACACCTTTAATCGTAGCACTCAGGAGACAGAGACAGGAGGATCTCTGGGTTTGAGACGAGCCTGATCTACAGAGTGAGTACTAGGACAGCCAGGACTACACAGAGAAACCCTGTCTCCAAAAAGCAAAAAAACGGGAGGGGTGTGTGTGTAAGTGTGGTAGCACACACCTTTAACCCCAGCCATGGCTTAGAAGAGGCAGATGGATCTGTGAGTTTCAGAGCAGCCAGGGCTGCATAGTGAGAGACCCTGCCTCAAAAACAAGCCAAAGAAGCAAGGCAGGAAAGAAAGGAAATTAGAGACTCTGAGGATATTGAAGTAAGCCAGTCACAGACTGCTAGCAAGTTCTGTGTCAACTTGACATAAGCTAGAGTTAGCTGAGAGGAGGGAACCTCAATTGAGAGACTGCCTTCATAAGATACAGATGAAGGGCCGGCGGTGGTGGCGCACGCCTTTATTCCCAGCACTCGGGAGGCAGAGCCAGGCGGATCTCTGTGAGTTCAAGGCCAGCCTGGGCTACCAAGTGAGTCCCAGGAAAGGCGCAAAACTACACAGAGAAACCCTGTCTCAAAAAACCAAAAGAAAAAAAAAAAAAAAGATACAGATGAAGGGCATTTTCTTAATTAATGATTGACGGGGGATGGCCCAGGCCACTGTGGGTGGTGCCTTTTCTGCATTCTGTAAGAAAGCAGGCTGAGTAAACCAGGAGTAAGCCAGTAAGCAGCACTCCTCCATGGCCTCTGCATCAGCTCCTGCCTCCAGGTTCCTGCCCTGTTTGAGTTCCTGTCCTGGCTTCCTTCAGTGATGAACAGTGATGTGGAAGTGTAAGCCGATGAACCCTTTCCTCCCCAAGTTGCTTTGGTCATGGTGTTTCGTCACAGCAACAGTAACCCTAACTAGGACACACAGAGACACAAGTGGGGTGTGGTTCTGAGGAACCTGCCTGGCTCCACTTGGAGGGCAGGAGCCATTATTCTGTATTGTTAAAAATAAGTTTCTATTTACTCTAAGAGCTGAGCTGCTCTGTTTCCTGGAACCTGACCTTCCCCAACCCTGACCTTGACTCATTTTTGAGAATACCCTTACCCTCCCTAATCACATGGTGACCACACTCAAGAGCCTAGAGTAGGTCTGAACACGAGCCCACCTACCCAGCTTCTTGTACTGCTTGAGCCTTGCCCTAAATTCTCAGTCACAGGGAAAACAGTTGGTTAAAAATAAAGACAAGACCCCAGCTGTGTTGAGAGCGGTGTTAAGATAATCACAGACTTGTGTAAGCAACCCCTCTGTTAAGCTTGTACAAACACTATGTTATCACAAATTATACTACTAATTGTAAAATGTTATCAAAAGTTGTAAATTCCTGGAATGTACCATCATCCAGGACTTAATCTCAAATTGTAAAAATTCTTTTTCTTATATCACCCCTGAGCGCCCCCCCTTAAAGGACCTACTCCCTCTGTTCGGTCACAGAGCACATCCCAGCCTGCCTGTGACCCTAACTAGTTAGAAGTTCTGGTACCCCAGGGTGATGGAATAAATTTGCTTCTGCTCATACAAGGTTGGCAGTCTCATCTTCAATATTTGCACAGTTCCCAGACCCAGCACACATGATGTTTTTGGGAGATTTTTTTTTCCTGTATTTCCTTATTGCCCAATCGTCTCTCTTCTGTAAAACAGCTTTGCAACTACTCCTGATTTTACTCCTTAAAAGGGGCCCAAGACATGGATTCAGGCTGCTCTCTTTAACCCGACTTAGGAGGCAGTCACTGGCCACCCCAATAAAAATCAAGCTCACTTTAAATTTGGCTCAAATTGAGCTAGTGGTTTTATTCTCGCTGGGGGATTAACAATTCCAT